>NC_069504.1:199081955-199381955 GCF_027579735.1 Bombina bombina
AGCTCAAAACACAGTCCCAATCAGCTCACCTTGCACCGGCCGCTTCTTCCCCACTGCCACCGAGTATATGCTGGAACTTCCAAGTACAAGGAATTCTGCAATACGGATGCCTTCGCCTTGTCTTTCTCCTCCGTGGAATGGTCTCCGCTCGTCGAAATCAATACCTCCTCCTCTCTCACAGCACCAGTGGGAGAGGAGGGGCAGACACAGGCCGCCAGTTGTAGAGAGCGGCTTGGTAGGTGGTGCGGAGTGTACAGGTATGTCGGTGTTCCCGCGTTCCCTCGGGATAGCAGCAGGCTTCGTTCTCACCGCCTCTCTCGCAGCACCGGTGGGAGAGGAGGGACAGACACAGGCCGCCGGTTGTAGAAAGCGGCTTGGTAGGTGGAGCAGAGTGTGCAAGTGTGTCGGTGTTCCCGCGTTACCTCGGGATAACAGAAGGCTTCGATCTCACCCCCTCTCTCGCAGCACCGGTGGGAGAGGGGGAATTCAAGCACAGGTGCACAGCCGGGGCTCAGCGGGAAGCCGGGAACAAGGTGTCAGCAGATTCAGCCGGAGAGTGAGTGATCAACGTCTCCGTTAGGCAAAGACAATCTCTTTCAGCAGTAACAGGTGCGGCTAGGCAGTGGGGGATTTTAAGACCGGGAAGGTGAAGAGTACCAAGGGAGAAGAGGGAACAGAGGCAGGAACTTTTAGAAAAAAGAAAGTGTCTCTCAAAATTACTGGAGAAAATAGAGACGTCCAGGGGGGGGCTGAAGGAATTAAATTATAGTCACTGGGAATTTGTGGTGAGTGACAAAAAGTTAATCAGGGTGGCAAAGTCCAAGCCAGCAAGGCTTGTAGTAGAAACAGTGCGATGTAAGGGCACTGTTGGGTTCCAAGAGTGGTGTTTCTAACTGTCCAGGTAGCAGCCCCAGTAATTGGGGTGAGGCGTGCAGGGTTTACCGCCAACAGCTGAAGGGACTGGAGCAGAGAGCACAGCAGAAGTTACATGCTCCTCCTCCAACGGAACCCAGAGCGGATAGTCCCCAATTTAAAGATCCATTGGGCTTCCCGTTTGAGTAGTATCTTGCTCCTATCCCCTCCCCGATCAAGTGGGGGTATATGGTCGATGAGGATATAGCGGATTGATTGATCTTGTTTGTTGACATCATTTTTAAAAATTCTGAGCACGTTGTAATTTGTTATTAATTGCAATACAAAGCAATGTACATATGTTTCTAGCATTTGGTGAAACCGGAAGTGACATCACTTCCGGTTTACATGATCACGGTGGAACGCAAGATGCGTTCTACACTTGGGATTTTGGCACACTTTTGGAAAGCAAATTTGTTTGGTGAGACACTGTTTTGATACACTATAAATTGTGAGATATTTGGTCATTGGTTTATGCTGATGAAGGGGTTGTGAACCCCGAAAACGTTCCATTAAAGAACCCATTGAAAAGACCTGAGAGTGCATTTGACTGGATTATATATATATGTATATATATATATATATATATATATATATATATATATATATATAAATATATATATATATATATATATATATATAAACATTCCAGTCCCAATGTTCTTTTATTAAAAGAAAATTTTATTTTTATTTTAAAACCATTATATATATATATATATATCTTTATCATGCTTTATCATTTGCTACCTCCTCAGGTAATGAGTTCCACAATTGTATTCCTCTTACATTGAAAAAACTTTTACGTTGCAGGAGATGAAATCCCCTTTTCTCCAGCCTTAAATTGTGACCTCTTGTTACAAACAATTTTCTTGGAATAAACAGAGCTTCTGCCATCTCTGTATATGGGCCTTGAATATATTTATATAAAGTAATCATGTCACCTCTCAAGCATCTTTTTTCTAGAGAAAACAGACCCAGTTTGGCTAACCTCTTCTCATAGCTTAAATTCTCAATTCCCCTTATTTGTTTTGTGGCCCTTCCCTGAACTTTTTCTAAGTCTGCAATGTCTTCCTTTGAGATTGGTCCCCAAAACTGCACTCCATACTCAAAGTGAGGGGGCCGATTTATTAAGCAATGAATGCTGCTTATTCCACGCGAGCCTTCTTATATATATATATATATATATATATATATATATATATATATATATATATATATATATACAGTATATATACAGTATATACATGATTATATATAGGTATAGATATATAAAGATATTTATAGGAATATCTGTTTATAAATACATTGAACAGTTTCTGCTTTGAATATAATATGGGAATGTGATTTATTTACAGTAAATACACAACATAACACATTATTAAATATGAATATTGCATAAATATGCTATTACATATTTTAATCTACTTAACTGCAAATGACTACAATGCACACACACACACACACACAAACACACACACACACATATATATATATATATATATATATATATATATATATTATTATTATTATTATTATCATTTATTTGTATAGCGCCGCCAAATTCTGTAGCGTATATATTATATATGTGTGTATTTATGTGTTTATATGTGTATATATATCTGTAAATACATGAATAAACATATAAATACATAATTACATATGTACACACACACACACATACACATACACACACACACACACACACACATATATATATATATATATATATATATATATATATACGCATATATAAAAATACATATTTAGACATGTGTATGTATGTATCTCTATGTTAAAACCTGGTTTTTCCCCTAACACATGTGACCTCATATCTTTGAGCCCTTATAACATTTTTGTAGAATTTTTTTGTAAATCATTTTTATTAGATGGTGTTATGAAGAGTGTAACTCTATGTTGTAATGTATGTTTTTTTGTTTTGTTGCCCTTTTTCTGTTTCATGAAACAGTTAACTAGAGCTCTGACGACGTGGTAATCAATTCCAGCATAAATCGTAATTGTGTTCAAACGATCGTGCTAACTTTCAACCTGTAATACGAGCGGTAAACCTGAAGCGCAAACACCTGTTAACTGTTAACGCTCCACTCATAACCTGGCCCTTAATAACATATTTCAATTGATACACTGCAAATGTACTTTTAACGTGTTTGTGTATGCATCATGTGAAATAGTTTTACTGAATTACAAGTTTAAGACTATTCATTTTATTTACATTCTAGTGTGATTGGAAATTATTGTGCTGATATGTATCACTGTTTCTTATTTTTTTTTTTTTTATTTACTAAAATTTCTGATTTGTCTTAAGAAGAGTGAGCTCAAAAGATCTTGATTGGCAACAAATAAGTCAGAATGGCAAACAGTTAAATCTCGTTCAGCACAACACATCAGACAATTGAAAGTCCACTAAAAAAGCTGAAATTACTGTAAATTACAGTCACAGAAAAGTGAATATGACATGAAAACAAACATTTTCTTTCTAAATACAATGTCTAGATATTTTTAGCATGTTTTCTGTCGTGTTGCATTTCCTGAAGATCACTTTTACTGTTTAAGATATCAGGTACATGTCTATAAAATATCTATACATTTATAAATGGATTTCCTGTCCACTGCCAACAGAATATATTACTAGTAATTTATATAAATTTAAATAATCTGAATGATATATTAATTTATGCATATAAAATAGCACCTCTGGACATTTCTTAATTTATTGCACATGCAAAAGATAATACAATTTTTCCAAATCATCTTGGATCCTGGCAAATATATAGAAAAGGTCAGTTTTGCACCTTATCAACTATTTTTAGTTATCAAATTTGATCATTGAAAAATGGTCCGAAAATCCTGTTGAAAAGTATTGATAAAATGGATAGTGATCACCTTGAACAGGACTATCTCATGTTAAGTATAGAGTCATTTATTAGAAAAACACTTGAAACTCTGCAATTGTGATCGGCCAACTCAAACAGCTCTGAAAACCTACCAAAAACATGTAAAAAATTGGGCAATAAACTGTGATTAGGTAAGTTATTTTATTTAATTGAAAAACAATTTTAAAGTGATGTTAACGTCAGTCCATTCACTTTTAGCCAAACGATAATATGTTTGCAAAATAATATAACAGCGCTTTTTTAAAACTTTGACAGTACCTGCAAGTAGGCATATATTTCTTATTTAGAAAGCTATCAGTCAAATGTCTACGACTTCCTTTATCCATTTTTTTAATTATGTATTACCCCTTCAACCAATCATAACCTTAGCCAGCTGGCTTTCTGAAGTGAATTTGAGCGCCTTATGCACATGCGTTTTGTTGCACAATATATGTGGATCATCTCGGCCTCTTAGATTGTGTCCGTGTTCGCGATCATGATAGGGTAGTGCATGCACAGTAGAATCAATGGGGGGGGGGGGTTCCAAGGAAGTCAGGGTAAACAGTGAATTGGAGATTCTCTCCTGATTCACTGCTTTCCTTACAAAAGTGCCAATCTAGTGGTTGATATTTTTTTTCATAGTAAGTTATATACAGGGAGTGCAGAATTATTAGGCAAATGAGTATTTTGACCACATCATCCTCTTTGTGCATGTTGTCTTACTCCAAGCTGTATAGGCTCAAAAGCCTACTACCAATTAAGCATATTAGGTGATGTGCATCTCTGTAATGAGAAGGGGTGTGGTCTAATGACATCAACACCCTATATCAGGTGTGCATAATTATTAGGCAACTTCCTTTCCTTTGGCAAAATGGGTCAAAAGAAGGACTTGACAGGCTCAAAAAAGTCAAAAATAGTGAGATATCTTGCAGAGGGATGCAGCACTCTTAAAATTGCAAAGCTTCTGAAGCGTGATAATCGAACAATCAAGCGTTTCATTCAAAATAGTCAACAGGGTCGCAAGAAGCGTGTGGAAAAACCAAGGCGCAAAATAACTGCCCATGAACTGAGAAAAGTCAAGCGTGCAGCTGCCAAGATGCCACTTGCCACCAGTTTAGCCATATTTCAGAGCTGCAACATCACTGGAGTGCCCAAAAGCACAAGGTGTGCAATACTCAGAGACATGGCCAAGGTAAGAAAGGCTGAAAGACGACCACCACTGAACAAGACACACAAGCTGAAACGTCAAGACTGGGCCAAGAAATATCTCAAGACTGATTTTTCTAAGGTTTTATGGACTGATGAAATGAGAATGAGTCTTGATGGGCCAGATGGATGGGCCTGTGGCTGGATTGGTAAAGGGCAGAGAGCTCCAGTCCGACTCAGACGCCAGCAAGGTGGAGGTGGAGTACTGGTTTGGGCTGGTATCATCAAAGATGAGCTTGTGGGGCCTTTTCGGGTTGAGGATGGAGTCAAGCTCAACTCCCAGTCCTACTGCCAGTTTCTGGAAGACACCTTCTTCAAGCAGTGGTACAGGAAGAAGTCTGCATCCTTCAAGAAAAACATGATTTTCATGCAGGACAATGCTCCATCACACGCGTCCAAGTACTCCACAGCGTGGCTGGCAAGAAAGGGTATAAAAGAAGAAAATCTAATGACATGGCCTCCTTGTTCACCTGATCTGAACCCCATTGAGAACCTGTGGTCCATCATCAAATGTGAGATTTACAAGGAGGGAAAACAGTACACCTCTGTGAACAGTGTCTGGGAGGCTGTGGTTGCTGCTGCACGCAATGTTGATGGTGAACAGATCAAAACACTGACAGAATCCATGGATGGCAGGCTTTTGAGTGTCCTTGCAAAGAAAGGTGGCTATATTGGTCACTGATTTGTTTTTGTTTTGTTTTTGAATGTCAGAAATGTATATTTGTGAATGTTGAGATGTTATATTGGTTTCACTGGTAAAAATAAATAATTGAAATGGGTATATATTTGTTTTTTGTTAAGTTGCCTAATAATTATGCACAGTAATAGTCACCTGCACACACAGATATCCCCCTAAAATAGCTATAACTAAAAACAAACTAAAAACTACTTCCAAAACTATTCAGCTTTGATATTAATGAGTTTTTTGGGTTCATTGAGAACATGGTTGTTGTTCAATAATAAAATTAATCCTCAAAAATACAACTTGCCTAATAATTCTGCACTCCCTGTATACATGATGTTATTGTTGTAACCAAATACTTGTGCAATTATGATCATTTGACCAGAGGATACAGTACACTTGCGTTTTTGCAGCTAATACTTCAACAAGTAAACAGTGGAACTCGTGATCCTCTGTTTACTTGGATGACGAGAGCACGCATTAAATCTAACATATAGAGAGGGCGAGACTGCTATATACGTCATTACTGAAAATTGTAGGGGTGGATGGATCAATTAGAAACATTTGTGACGTAGTTAAAGGTAATTTTTAACAAAAATCATGATTTTGCAAAATGATTGCAGTGGTTGTGATTTATATGGTCGTATATACTGTATATATATATTTTAATTGGTACTATATATATATATATATATTGTTTACCATAACATTAAGCAATAAGCTGGAAAAAAAAGAATAGGTGTTATAAGTATTGCTAACTCAAATTTAGTATAACTTTTATATTAAAAAATAAAAAACACATATTGCCACCCAACAGTAAATTAAAGGAATACTAAAGTTAAATTTTATGATTCAGATAGTGCATGCAGTTTTAAGAGACATTCAAATTTACTTCCATTATCAAGATGTTTACAGTCTTTTCAAATGCACACTTTCTGAGGCCCCAGATACTACTGAGCATGTCCAAGAGTTTACAGTATATATATATATTTATACATGTGATTGACTGATGGCTGTCACATGATGATGGTAAATGGAAGTAAATCTAATATATATATATATATATATATATATATACAGTGGGGCAAAAAAGTATTTAGTCAGCCACCAATTGTGCAAGTTCTACCACTTAAAAAGATGAGAGAGGCCTGTAATTTTCATCATAGGTATACCTCAACTAAGAGAGACAAAATGTAGAAACAAATCCAGACAATCACATTATCTGATTTGGAAAGAATTTATTTGCATATTATGGTGTAAAATAAGTATTTGGTCACCTACAAACAAGCAAGATTTCTGGCTCTCACAGACCTGTATCTTCTTCTTTAAGAGGCTCCTCTGTCCGTCACTCATTACTTGTATTAATGGCACCTGTTTGAACTTGTTATCAGTATAAAAGACACCTGTCCACAACCTCAAACAGTCACACTCCAAACTCCACTATGGTGAAGACCAAAGAGCTGTCGAAGGACACCAGAAACAAAATTGTAGACCTGCACCAGGCTGGAAAGACTGAATCTGCAATAGGCAAGCAGCTTGGTGTGAAGAAATCAACCGTGGGAGCAATAATTAGAAAATGGAAGACATACAAGACCACTGCTAATCTCCCTCGATCTGGGGCTCCACGCAAGATCTCATCCCGTGGGGTTAAAATGATCACAAGAATGGTGAACAAACATCCCAGAACCACAAGGGGGACCTAGTGAATGACCGGCAGAGAGCTGGGACCAAGGTAACAAAGGCTGCCATCAGTAACACACTACGTCTCAAGGGACTCAGATTCTGCAGTGCCAGACGTGTCCCCCTGCTTAAGCCAGTACATGTCCGGGCCTGTCTGAAGTATGCTAGAGAGCATTTGGATGATCCAGAAGTGGATTGGGAGAATGTCATATGGTCAGATGAAACCAAAGTAGAACTGTTTGGTAGAAACACAAGTTGTTGTGTTTGGAGGAGAGAGAATGCTGAGTTGCAACCAAAGAACACCATACCTACTGTGAAGCATGGGGGTGGCAACATCATGCTTTGGGGCTGTTTCTCTGCAAAGGGAACAGGATGACTGATCCGTGTACGTGAAAGAATGAATGGGGCCATGTATTGTGAGATTTTGAGTGCAAACCTCCTTCCATCTGCAAGGGCATTGAAGATGAAACATGGATGGGTCATTAAGCATGACAATGATCCCAAACACACCACATGGGCAACAAAGGAGTGGTTTTGTAAGAAGCATTTCAAGGTCCTGGAGTGGCCTAGCCAGTCTCCAGATCTCAACCCCATAGAAATCCTTGGAGGGAGTTGTAAGTCTGTGTTGCCCAGCGACAGCCCCAAAACATCACTGCTCTAGAGGAGATCTGGATGCAGGAATGGGCCAACATACCAGCAACAGTGTGTGACAACCTTGTGAAGACTTACAGAAAATGTTTGACCTCTGTCATTGCCAACAAAGGATATATAACAAAGTATTGAGATGAACTTTTGATATTGACCAAATACTTATTTTCCACCATAATTTGCAAATAAATTCTTTCCAAATCAGACAATGTGATTGTCTGGATTTGTTTCCACATTTTGTCTCTCATAGTTGAAGTATACCTATGATGAAAATTACAGGCCTCTCTCATCTTCTTAAGTGGGAGAACTTGTACAATTGGTGGCTAACTAAATACTTTTTTGCCCCACTGTATACTCACATACTGTGATAAATCTATGATTTGCTCTGTCAGACATAGCTCTGTTCAAATTATGTTTTCTATGGTGTTCCTCACCATAAAGATACAGAAATCTGGTCAATGCATGGTTTATGTCATGTGGAGGAAATAATACTTTTGAAAATAGGAAGTGTTGCAGACATATTTGTATAAAATTAGAAAATAATCACATATTTATGTTCCAATGTACATGAATGTCATTCAGGATCAATAAATTAAAGCTACATGAAGGAAATAGCTAATTATAACTATGAATTTGTATTCATGCATAAACCTGATCAGTTAATGACTTCATAAATCTGAGTCTATAAAAATGTCACTTTTGTCTTAAGTAGAAAGTCAACATGCAAGTGGATTACATAATACAGATTTTATTGCAGTGAATGGAAACACATTTTTTTTACTGATAAACGTTAAGCTGGAACTCACAATAAAAACATTAAGTATAAGGCAAAAACTAAAAACAAATAATCCTATGGTGGGGAAAAAAGAGGCGCCAATAGGGTGATATCGTAGATGATAGAAAACAATGTAGGAACAGACGATAAGGATACTCACAAACGGAGCGGCTCTGATTTGTGCCAAGACCAGCGGACCGGGACCTATCAATCGCCTGGCAGACAGACACTCAGCAAGAGACGTCAGATTGTCACATGAAGACCTCAGCCAATCAGGGAAAAAGAATCACGTCCACCCTTGACTTCTGCCTGGCAGTAAGGCAGCTCTCAGGTTTGAGAGGTCCTATCCCTCACATCAACCTTTCCCTCAATATCGACACATTCACCAATGGATTTTTTTATTTTTTTTGGTACACTATTGCAACCCAGTCAAACATAAATAGACGGATCATCTACCACCTCTCACAGATCACTCATGAGATGGACATTTCACAGTACCCATTATCAGTATAAAAGACACCTGTCCACAACCTCAAACAGTCACACTCCAAACTCCACTATGGTGAAGACCAAAGAGCTGTCAAAGGACACCAGAAACAAAATTGTAGACCTGCACCAGGCTGGGAAGACTGAATCTGAAATAGGCAAGCAGCGTGGTGTGAAGAAATCAACTATTTATAAATCAATTATTTGAAAATTATGGTGGAAAATAAGTATTTGGTCAATATCAAAAGCGGTCAAACATTTTCTGTAAGTCTTCACAAGGTTGTCACACACTGTTGCTGGTATGTTGGCCCATTCCTGCATCCAGATCCAGTGATGTTTTGGGGCTGTCGCTGGGCGACATGGACTTTCAACTCCCTCCAAGGTTTTCTATGGGGTTGAGATCTGGATACTGGCTAGGCCACTCCAGGACCTTGAAATGCTTCTTACGAAACCACTCCTTCATTTCCAAGGTGGTGTGTTTGGGATCATTGTCATGCAGAAAGACCCATCCATGTTTCATCTTCAATGCCCTTGCAGATGGAAGGAGGTTTGCACTCAAAATCTCACGATACATGGCCCCATTCATTCTTTCATGTACACGGATCAGTCGTCCTGTTCCCTTTGCAGAGAAACAGCCCCAAAGCATGATGTTGCCACCCCCATGCTTCACAGTAGGTATGGTGTTCTTTGGTTGCAACTCAGCATTCTCTGTCCTCCAAAAACAACGAGTTGTGTTTCTACCAAACAGTTCTACTTTGGTTTCATCTGACCATATGACATTCTCCCAATCCACTTCTGGATCATCCAAATGCTCTCTAGCATACTTCAGACAGGCCCGGACATGTACTGGCTTAAGCAAGGGGACACATCTGGCACTGCAGGATCTGAGTCCCTTGCGGAGTAGTGTGTTACTGATGGTAGCCTTTGTTAGGTTGGTCCAAGCTCTCTGCAAGTCATTCACTCGTCCCCCCCTTGTGGTTCTGGGATGTTTGCTCACCTTTCTTGTGATCATTTAAACCCCACAGGTTGAGATCTTGCGTGGAGCCCCAGATCGAGGGAGATTAGCAGTGGTCTTGTATGTCTTCCATTTTCTAATTATTGCTCCCACAGTTGATTTCTTCACACCAAGCTGCTTGCCTATTGCAGATTCAGTCTTCCCAGCCTGGTGCAGGTCTACAATTTTGTTTCTGGTGTCCTTCGACAGCTCTTTGGTCTTCACTATAGTGGAGTTTGGAGTGTGACTGTTTGAGGTTGTGGACAGGTGTCTTTTATACTGATAACAAGTTCAAACAGGTGCCATTAATACAAGTAATGAGTGGAGGACAGAGGAGCCTCTTAAAGAAGAAGATACAGGTCTGTGAGAGCCAGAAATCTTGCTTGTTTGTAGGTGACCAAATACTTATTTTCCACCATAATATGCAAATAAATTATTTCCAAATCAGATAATGTGATTGTCTGGATTTGTTTCTACATTTTGTCTCTCATAGTTGAGGTATACCTATGATGAAAATTACAGGCCTCTATCATCTTCTTAAGTGGGAGAACTTGCACAATTGGTGGCTGACTAAATACTTTTTTGCCCCACTGTATCATTTACAAAAAAAAATTGAACAAGGATTGACTGAAAACAACAACAAAAAAACAGATGCTCAGCTGTCCATTATGTAGCATAAGATCAGTGCCAGATTACATTTACATTCTCTTAGACAACATGAAAACATCTCTGGTGGCTGAGGAACAGCAGGATAGTGATGACTGACCACTGAGGAGACAATAATGTTTATTAATTTTACCAGTGCACATTATAGGGAAGAATAAGATTAGTTCTATGTTTGTGAAGCTAATTTTCTTTATTTTAATTTTATTTAACACTGCTTGCCATAAGATGACTGAAGGCATGTTTTTTTCTCTGTTGAGTTTACCTACAATGGGCTAGTTTCCTTTTAGATTGTAAAGTTTGGAAACTATTGGTAACATAAAAACTCTCTATAGACTTTAATGGAGATGTTTTTTTCCACCAGTTTCCAAACTTTACCACATCAATGGAAACTAGACCATTGTTTTTTTTCCCAATATACAAAATATCATAGGGGATGATCTACAAAAATACCCATATACTTTAATAGTGAATATTGTTGAAAATCATTAGATACGCTTTTCTAAAGATTTGTTATTGATCCCATAGTTTCCATTGATGTGATACATTTTAGAAACTATAATAAAAGCATGTATCTCCATTAAAGTCTATGGATAATTTTTATGTTACCACCAGTTTCCACACGTCCATAATCTTAGTTTCTTTTGAGGTGGTAAAGTTTGGAAACTGGTGAATACAGATAAATGTTTTTATCAACAGTTTCTACAATCTACCACATCAATGGAAACTAGGCTATAGGGCTCATTTCCATTGAGTCGCAATTAGGCTTTCAAAAGGTCATAAAACGAAAATACTTCTGTTGGAAGCCATTATGCTTATCAACAGTTTGCAATAGACTCAAGTTGCTGAAAAAGAATTAAGCATCCCATAGAAAATAATAGAAGCAGAAAAGAGAAAATTTAATCCATCCTTCCATTGAAAGCGCATTAAAAACACTGGCCTAGTTTCCATTGAGGTAGTATAGTTTGTAAACTAGTGGTAACATAAAAAACATCCATAGACTATAGTGGAGATAGATGATTTTATTATCAGTTTCCCCATTTTACCACATCAATGGAAACTAGGCCACTGCCGGAAGCTGTTTATAATGTCTCAAACATTAGGGCATGCTTAACAAAGTGTTAAAGCAGAAACATAAGCTTTTTGAGGTCTCTTTTCCATTTAGATATTAAAGTTTTCAAACAATGCAAGTGTTTTACTTTATGAATTTATTGTTATTTGTAATATTAATCGTTGGCCCAGCTAAAGGATTATTTGGAGTTATGTTTCCATTTAAATATCAACATGTATTTACATATAAAAATATAATCAAGCATATATCTCAATAATTCCAACATGCCTAGGGCAGCAATTTAAAATTTTAATAAAACAAAAATAAAACATGTTTCATTTTATTTACATTTTTAATGCATTCAATGTATATTTGTTTTGTTTCTCTCCAGAGGTGATCACAGATAATGAGTGCAGACGTTAAACATACATTTTATAGTATAAGGTCAGGTTACGATAGCAACAGATTTGTTATGGTGAGATGGAAGCGTTTACACATTAACCTACATCTACATGAAAAGAGCGATGGCACGCATTGCACACTATTTTTCAATGGAAACCTGGTGCAAAAAAGGAGCTGTAAGGTTCGTAAACTACTTTTAGCTGTCAGTCGCTTCAGTAGCTTATGGCTAAATTTTTACCGACTCAATGGAAATGAGCTCATAATCGGTTAACAGAATGAGTGAGGATACAACATCTGAAAATTACTTTGATCTGTGACAGATGATTTAGTCTTTATTTTAGTGACAATGACCTATCAAAATGACAGCAGGACACTAATCTCATATGGAATCTGAGTGAGTAACCACTTCACAAATCGGTACTGTGCTGGCTGTTCTACCAATTCAGAGAACAGTGTTAATTACATATCTGCTCCTGAAGTGTATGGAGTTAAAAGCAGTGATATTCCTGTAGCTGTATGGTTATTTGCATAGCAAAGGTGTCATAATTTGCTGAACTATGCTTTTGTGCAAATCACTGATTATACACAGCTACTAACCTGGTACAATATACCACTGTTTCTCAATCTTTTAAGGAGAAGTACCACTGCAGGTTTAAAAATAGATCCTAAGTACCCTTATCTCAAGAAAGTAATTTAATCTGATTTATATTCCATTTAATGACATTTAATGCAGAACAAGTAGACACTAATATTTAATTCAATATCAAATTGGAGAACAATCCTACTTAAAGGTAGTAATGGATATTTTTAAAATAAATAATAATAATAAAATAAAAGTCTAAAAGTCACAATGGAAATATTATACACACAAACTGTCTAAGGCATGCAAATGTATATAGCCATGAATGAGCACAAACAGAGGTAAAGTGGGGTCCTTATCTTGTAATGATATTTATATTTTTTTCTTCCTTTTAATCATATTATAGCAAACAACTATATTAACCTACATTAATAAAACAACACAAAAAAATGTTTAGAATCTCAGAACTTATACTCTTCTACTAATTGATAGAAGTGGAAAATTGATGGTACTACGTTTATATTTGGTTAGTAAGGGATGAAGCCACTAGTAATATATGACTGGCCTTGAATATAGTGTCAGTGTGGCCCTTAGGAATATTGAATATTGGATACACAGCACCTATTATTTTTTTATTTAAGGTTTGTTTTAAGGCATACATCAGTAAAACAATAATTCTTGTATCGCATTATACAGAAATGGCAAGTTAACAGTAAAAAACATATCACAAAATGAAATAATTAAGAGCATAAATAGAGTAATACTTGTAACGTGGATACAGTATAAAAGTAGTTTTCCAGTATATCTAGAAACCTCCTATTGAACCTCTTAGAGGAAAATAGAATTAAATAGGAGGTAATTTCAAACCAAGGAGACCACTCTTAGATTTCCCTTGAGAAACCTCTTTTTTTTTATTTATTTTTTAGAATAAGGGTATATACTTTAACTCAGGAAACCTACTGAAACTGACTATAGGCCACTATTGGACCTTCTGTAGCTTATGCTTAAATCAACAGAAGGTGAGCTGAATAAAGGCGATCACTCTTGAGTAACAACACCAACGCAAAGTGCATGTATAGGGTACATGAGTGGCGCTAGATAAAATACTCTAAATGCTGATAGTGCATGGTTCGGGAGTTGTGCACATAAAGATTCCTACTACCGTAACAACTGAGTGTACTTCAGAGGAGTGTGTGGCTGTTCATTCAATGTAGAATAGGATGCACTTCTACTTAATGTAAATACATACTGTATATTATTTATAAGAAGTACAGTGAACTAACAATGTAACCTTCACGCAGGGCTGGTACGCTTACATGATAGACTTCCCTATGGTATATATATATACATACACATATACATACACACCCATAGAAACACATGCACATGCATATATGTAAAGCCTGTACCACCTCAGCCGCCAGCAGTACAGCAGAATAGAACATAGAGGGGAGCATCAGCATTACTGCAAAAATATAAAATATACAAGCCCAGTCAATTAAAATTGAAGTAAGTCAATACATGGTTAATTGTATGTACATTTAAGAAATACAAAATAGTCAAGCCCAGTCAGTTAAAGTTGTAGTAAGTCAATACATGGTTAACTATAAGTACACTTGATGATAGATTACGAGAGTAAGGGTAGTGCCTCTGAAGTATAAAAAACAATTAACTGTGAGCATTAGAAAAGCTGATAATAACAAACCAGCCACAATATACCTCTGTAACATTTTGTGATATTAGTGCATGCTAGTGATATGGAAAGCATATAACCACAGCACAAGAGCGTGTCATTTCATATCTATGGGCTGTGATACATATAAATTGGAGTTGCCGTTGTTAGGGCAAAAGCAGACTAAATGTAGATAAGAGGAGGAGTAAGGTCATATATAACAGTAAAAAGCAGTAACAGTTTACTTCTCGTTATAACAAGGTGCAATTTGCTTCTAAACTGTATATATAGCTGGTATCCATGCATCCCTAAAAACTCAACCTATACAAGTCTTCCAGCACATTGAATATACTGTATATGTGGACCTTAGCTAAGGATATAGCAAACAATGTCTTCGTAATCAGCAGCCTTCACTGTAAGGTAAAAAGTCCCGCTTCATGAACTGACTAAGCACAGATTAGATTAAGTAATGTATGTTTAAAAGGAGATATCGCTCCGTTATCCCATTCCAATGACTGTCTTATCCAGGGGGGGGGGGGGTAACAAAGTATTGGGAGCACCCTGGAGGGAACAGTATAATCACCCCACTCCAGTTTTTAACAAAGAGCATACATTTCCAACTTTGTCTGCTCCTTGGAGTTGGGAGGAGAAGCCTGCTAGAGTTCTCCTGGGTGGATGTTTCTTAGAGTCTTGTGTAAATGCGGGGGCAGTTGCATTCATCTCGATGCTGCTTACCTCAGTCTCCAACACGTTAGCACAGTGTACACCATCCTAGGTGCTGTGTATCAAAGGCAACGTTTACTAGTACAGCTAAGTGAAGCTTGAAAGGGATACACTTTAGCACTCTGATCCCTTAAACATTCTATTTTGTGAATACATCAACTACAATTAAAAATAATACTTTATTAGTTAGAGTTAAAAAAAAACTTACTTTAAAAACACACTAGACATGGACTGGCTAATACAAAAAATAGGTTGTGGTAAAAGATAAACTAGGGAATTGAAAAATCACAGTATAAGTCTGCTTCAAATATTCATGGTCTATATAAGGTAGATAAAGATTTATATGTCCAGTAGGTGTATTTAATGAAACCACAAAAGTTATGAAATATTCAATGAAACTGCCATAATCCAGCTCATATTTGTCTGGTTATACCATGTGATATGGGTTCAGCTAATATGTAGTAAGTAGTTAGCGATTTTACTGATGTTGGTGCTTGGGTGCAAACTCAGAGTGATATAGATTAGTTTTCAATAATAAAGGAGGTCACTGATATAACACATACATGGAGGGTTTCTTATAGTTACAGATTCCCAACGTATACAGTGCTCTCCTACTATTATGAGTTTAGAGAAAGAGCTGCAACCATCTCCTTATAATGTTTGCCTATACTAGGGCATTATAGTACTTATACCCTTTAATACAACTTAGTAAGTCTCATATTAGTGCATGGATGTAATCATTGAATTATGTATTAGTTATAACAACATGCGGTTACAAATGTAATTGCCCTACATTGGTAGCCGCCGGGTATTACTATTGATACAAAATGTAACATTAGTATCCATATACTGATAGGACACTGTCTACTTATTATTACAATATACTTCAGCAGTGGACTATAACAATCTAGAATTGGTAGCTAATATGTGGGTGATTACATTTGTAACCGCATGTTGTTATAACTAATACATAATTCAATGATAATAATTAATAATGGTGAAATGAATACAAATGTCCAAACAAGGCCCTTGCTTTATCATGCAAGATAAAAATATTAGTAATGGATCACTGCAGCTGAAGATTTAAAAAATTTGTTTTTATCAAATATGTTAGAAAGGTAAGCTAATTTGCACATCCATACTACATCTTATTTATTTATTTATAAAATATTTTACCAGGAAGGATACATTGAGATTTCTCTCGTTTTCAAGTATGCCCTGGGTCCACAAAACATTGCATTGATACAATAGGGTACAATAAAATTCAAAAACAATAATAATACACAATATATGCAAAAATGTAACATAGAACAGGTAGGAAATATATAATCAACCATGACAGGTGCATTCTGTTTTGATATTAGTAGAGAGGGATCTCTTAAAGGATATTAGGCTTGGGGAAGGTTTGAAAGTGTGTGGGAGGTCATTGCATAACTGTGGTGCTCTGTAGGAAAAGGAGGATCGAGCTGCTTTCTTTTTGTATTGAGGCAAGCTAAATAATGTGCTGGTACTGGATCGTAGGTTATAGGGGGTGGGAATAGCCGTTGAGAGCATTCTGCTCAGGTAGGGTGGGGGCTTCCCAGAAAGGCTCTTAAGCACAAGGCAAAATTATTCAAAATTATTTAAAAAATTCAGAGTTTATATCTCTCTTGTAAAAATGTCTTAATTCAAAAAGACGATTCAACATATAGCTAAAACACTGTTAAGATCTTTACTGAGTCTCTCTGCAACCAATGCTTGCCTATGAATGATACAATGGTTCCACTTAATTGAAGGATTTATTGATTTTACTCAAACAACAAGACCACTCAGTCCCACCATTGCTGCTGCTCCACTGGTACACAGACACACACCATTGCCATATCAATCAATTTTGTTTTCAATGTGTTCAGTTAAGAGCTTAAAAATCTCTTCTGCATTAGTTTTTATTTCACTTTGTTTGCATCCATATACTTGTTCTTGTATCCCTTGCTCAAACTCATCATCAATATACCTAACAAATATCATAAGCTGTGCCCAAATTGAAATATCTGTTTTTTTCTGAAATATTTTTTCTGTCATTTGTTTTACTATGTCATGTGTCTTGTCTTCAATTCTTCTTGTTATTGTATCTTTCAAATAAGGTATGATTTTAATTTAACCTACCTCTATTTTTCCCAAACATCATTTCTACAATTCTTATAGCAGAGGGTATTATAAAGGTACTAGGCAATGGTATGTTTTTTGGGTGTTTTTTTTAGTTAGTTTTTTTCATGACAGTTGATTTTATTTAAACTTTCACATTTTCTTGTGAAAAAAACTAACTGGTTTATCCTTTAACTCTGGGTGTTTGGTATAAAGGTTTTTTTTAAAGGGATTGCTTTATGGAGTGGTTGGATAATGTCTTCTCACAATTCACACGTAGAGGTAAATGCACGCTACTATTAGCTGTACACCCAAAAGCAAAATACTTGGGATCATAGCACTGTTTTTTAAGAATTAGTTTAGATTTTGTACTTTTACTAATGCTCTCTTTTTTAAAATTAGCCCTACATGGTCCAAATTACTTTGGGAGCAACCTTCATTTAAGTCAGATAGTTTTCTTTTTACAAGAAAACAATCTATTTCAAGTTTTTTTAAAAAATAGAATAACAATTTAAAATTAAGCCTTCCTTAATTCTTGTACTGCAGATGACAATCGAATGAGTATATAAAAAAAATTCTATAAACTTAAAAATGATTTCACTGTTTAAATTATCATGTAGTGATGCCTTCCGGCCCTGTTGTAGATTCAAAATAGGTTTTAGGTTCTTTGTATGCCTGGAAGAAACAGGTTGCACTAAGTATTCATATTTATTGCATTATCCTACCCTAGTTTACATATATACAGAAATTTAAAAAACTACACAACTGCCCAACTACTATTAGACCCACACAAATTCTTACTAGACCACATTTTTTTCAATTTCCAATTTTTCATTTTGCTGTGCAACCAGCCCATTACCTCAGCTTTCAAGATTCAGATAGAGCACATAATTAGTAAATTGACTTTGTTGCCTTTTGTACCTTTATTGAAAAGAATATGTACATTTCCGTAGCAACAATGCAATAATGGTGGCTACGCAAATTTGTCTCTTCTGATTGGCTCAACAGTAGTGCATTGTTGCTCTGGAATGGACTTTAATTATCTGTTTAATCCCTTTGCAGAGGTTAAACACAAGGTTATGTGCAATCAATATTGTAATAGTGTAATATATCCTTTAATGCAGGTTAAATCATTAAGCTCCTCAACACCTCCCTTTACTCTCAAGCACATAATTTGCATTGTAATAGCATTACAGTACTAAAATAAGCAAGCAAGGGTTAAATTATTAACTCCCCAGCATCTGTAATGCATCCTAGTTCATATAGATGGCACACAACATGAAATTAGACAATGCAATTACCTCATTATGTATAACCTGCTAACTGATGTGTATTACTGCAGCTGCAATTTTGCAAAGCCTAAAATGTGGCCACAGAAGCATTACCTGTTCAGGAATGTTTTGTCAGCACATAGCATTGCACAAAAGCTACCTGATTTGCTACACGTAGGCAGATTTAGCTGCAGAGAGTCATACAAAACCTTACTACCAGTTATTGCCTGTGCATTAACCCCTAGTATACTTCCCAATCAACCAGTAAACGTATGTTCATGGACATTATATAAATATCCACACCTAAAACTAGTAATTAGTGATGTCGCGATTCGCGAATAGTTCACCGGCGAATAGTTCCCGGCGAACATAGCATGTTCGAGTTCGCCGCTGCTGGCAAACATATGCAATGTTCAATCCGCCCCCTATTCATCATCATTGAGTAAACTTTGACCCTGTATCTCACAGTCTGCAGACACATTCCAGCCAATCAGCAGCAGACCCTCTCTCCCAGACCCTCCCAGCTCCTGAACAGCAGCCATTTTTAAATTCATTCGGAAGCTGCATTGTTAGTGAGAGGAGGGACAGTGTAGCTACTGGTGATTTAATAGGGAAATTGATAGCTAGCCTAGTGTATTTAGTGTCCACTACAGTCCTGAAGGACTCATCTGATCTCTGCTGTAAGCACAGCACCCCAAAAAGCCCTTTTTAGGGCTAGAACATCATTTTTTTCCTGTGTAATCTAATTGCAGTTGCCTGCCTGCCAAGCCACTTGCCCAGTGCCACCACTCATATCTGGTGTAACAGTAGTGTAAATTTAAAAAAAAAAAAAAAAAACTTTTTTGACTGTGAAACATCAGTCTGCTAGTGTAATTGAAGTTGCCTGCCTGCCAGCGTGTGTGCAAGGCCCACTTGCCCAGTGCCACACCACTCATACCTGGTGTAACAGTATTGTAAATTTAAAAAAAAAACTTTTTTGACTGTGAAACATCAGTCTGCTAGTGAAATCTAATTGCAGTTGCCTTCCTGCCAGCGTGTGCGCCAGGCCCACTTGCCCAGTGCCACACCACTCATATCTGGTGTAACAGTAGTGTAAATTTAAAAAAACAAAACTTTTTTGACTGTGAAACATCAGTATGCTAGTGTAATCTAATTGCAGTTGCCTGCCTGCCAGCATGTGTGCCAGGCCCACTTGCCAACTTGTGCCACCAATCATATTTGTTATAACAGTAGTGTAAATATTTTTTTAAAAAATTTTTTTGACTGTGAAACATCAGTCTGCTAGTGTAATCTAATTGCAGTTGCCTGTCTGCCAGCGTGTGTGCCAGGCCCACTTGCCCAGTGCCACACCACTCATATCTGGTGTAACAGTAGTGTAAATTTAAAAAAAAAACTTTTTTGACTGTGAAACATCAGTATGCTAGTGTAATCTAATTGCAGTTGCCTGCCTGCCTGCCAGCATGTGTGCCAGGCCCACTTGCCCAGTGCCACACCACTCATATCTGGTGTAACAGTAGTGTAAATTAAAAAAAAAACATTTTTGACTGTGAAACATCAGTCTGCTTGTGTAATCTAATTGCAGTTGCCTGCCTGCCAACGTGTGTGCCAGGCTCACAGAGTATACTGTGCCCACTTGCCCAGTGCCCCCACTCATATCTGGTGTAACAGTAGTTTAAATAAAAAAAAAAAAACTTTTTTGACTGTGAAACATCAGTCTGCTAGTGTAATCTAATTGCAGTTGCCTGCCTGCCGGCGTGTGTGCCAGGCCCACTTGCCCAGTGCCCCCACTCATATCTGGTGCAACAGTAGTGTAAATTAAAAAAAAAACTTTTTTGACTGTGAAACATCAGTCTGCTTGTGTAATCTAATTGCAGTTGACTGCCTGCCAGCGTGTGTGCCAGGCTCACAGCATATACTGTGCCCACTTGCCCAGTGCCACAACTCATATCTGGTGTAACAGTAGTGTAAATTTAAAAAAAAAAAAAAAACTTTTTTGACTCTGAGACATCAGTCTGCTAGTGTAATCTAATTGCAGTTGCCTGCCTGCCAGCGTGTGTGCCAGGCTGACAGCATATAATGTGCCCACTTGCCCAGTGCCACCACTCATATCTTGTTTAATAGTAGTGTAAGTGTACATTTAAAAACAAAAAAACTTTTTGGACTGTGAAACATCAGTCTGCTTTTTTGTTTCAGGCTCACAGCTTATACTGGGCCCACTCGCCCAGTGCCACCACTCATATCTTGTTTAATAGTAGTGTAAGTGTACATTTAAAAAAAAACAAACAAAAAAAACTTTTTGGACTGTGAAACATCAGTCTGCTTTTTTGTGTCAGGCCCACAGTGTATACTGTGCCCACTTGCCCAGTGCCACCACTCATATCTTGTTTAATAGTAGTGTAAGTGTACATTTAAAAAAATAAAAACTTTTTGGACTGTGAAACATCAGTCTGCTTATTTGTGTCAGGCTCACAGCGTATACTGTGCCCACTTGCCCAGTGCCACCACTCATATCTTGTTTAATAGTAGTGTAAGTATACATTTAAAAACAAAAAAAAAAAACTTTTTGGACTGTGAAACATCAGTCTGCTTTTTTGTGTCAGGCTCACAGCTTATACTGGTCCAAATTGCCCAGTGCCACCACTCATATCTTGTTTAATAGTAGTGTAAGTGTACATGTAAAAAAATAACAACTTTTTGGACTGTGAAACATCAGTCTGCTTTTTTGTGTCAGGCTCACAGCTTAAACTGGGACCAATTGCGCAGTGGCACCACTCATATCTTGTTTAATAGTAGTGTAAGTGTACATTTAAAAAAAAATGACAGGCAGAGGCAGGCCACCCTCAGGTGCCATCGTGGTCGTGGTGCTGTGATTCCCTTTGGCACTATAATAATGCCCAGTGTTCAGAGGCCACGTCCCATGAACTCGAAAAGTTCTGAGGAAATAGTTGACTTTATGACACAGGACACCCAATCTTCTATAGCTTCCGCTCTGAACCTTGACGCACCATCCTCCTCCAGCTTATCTTCGGGCACCTCTCAAGGCACCACTCACCCGCCTGTCGCACCACCAACACTAGCACCACAGCCTCTTCACTTGATCTGTCAGAGGAGTTTTTTACACATCAGTTGGAAGAAATGAGTGATGCGCAACCATCATTGACAGAGGATGTAGATAATAGTGATATGTCTCAGTCAGGCAGCATTACAGACATGGACGAATGGTGTGATGATGATGATGTTGTACCCGCTGCTGCTTCCTTTGTTGATTTGTCAGATACAAGTGAAGTGGTTGATGATGACGATGCGTCCGTGGATGTCACATGGGTGCCCGCTAGAAGAGAAGAAGAAAAGGGAAAGTTCAGATGGGGAGACAGAGAGGAGGAGGAGATGAGTTGGAAGCAGGGGGAGGTCGTCGCAAGGAGCTAGTGTCACAGTCAGACAGCATGTATCGGCACCCGGGGTCAGCCAGACAGCACGCCAATCAATGCATGCTGTTGCCACCACCAGAATGCCGTCATCACAGAGCTCAGCAGTGTGGCATTTTTTTGTGTGTCTGCCTCTGACAACAGCGATGCCATTTGCAACCTGTTCCAAAAAAAAAAATGAGTCGTGGGAAGTCCAACACCCACCTAGGTACAACTGCTTTGCGAAGGCACATGATCGCACATCACAAACGCCTATGGGATCAACACATGTGTAGAAGCAGCACACAAACTCAAAGCCACCATCCTCCTCCTGGTCCAGCATCTTCAGCCACGTCAACCACTGCTGTCCTCCTTGCCCCCTCTCAACCATCCGCCACTCTGTCTCTCTTCCGGAGCAGTTCATGCTCATCTGCCCACAGCCAGGTGTCTGTCAAGGACATGTTAGAGCGTAAGAAGCCAATGTCACAAAGTCACCCCCTTGCCCAGTGTCTGACAGCTGGCTTGTCTGAACTCTTAGCGCGCCAGCTTTTACCATACAAGCTGGTGGAGTCTGAGGCATTCAAAAAATTTGTAGCTATTGGGACACCGCAGTGGAAGGTACCCAGCCGAAATTTCTTTGCACAAAAGGCAATCCCCAACCTGTACTCAATTGTGTGAAAGGAAGTAATGGCATGTCTGGCACAGAGTGTTGGGGCAAGGGTCCATCTGACCACTGATAGCTGGTCTGCAAAGCATGGTCAGGGTAGGTATATCACCTACACTGCGCATTGGGTAAACCTGCTGACGGCTGCCAAGCATGGAATGCATGGCTCTGCAGAGAAAGCGTTGGTGACACCGCCATGACTTGCAGGCAGGCCTGCTGCCACCTCCTCTACTCCTCCTACTCCATCCTCTTCCATAACCTCCTCGGCTGAGTCCTCTTCTGCTGCTGCATCTTGCTCCACATCAATGGCAGCCCCCCAGCTCCGCAGGTACTATTCCACATCCCGGATACGGGAGTGTCATGCCGTCTTGGGGTTGAAAGCAGAGAGTCACACCGGACCAGCACTTCTATCCGCCCTGAATGCACAGGTGGATCAGTGGCTGACTCCGCACCAACTGGAGATCGGCAAAGTGGTTTCTGACAACGGAAGTAATTTGGTGGTGGCATTGAAATTGGGCAAGTTGACACATGTGCCGTGCATGGCACATGTGTGTAATCTGATTATACAACGCTTTGTGCATAAGTACCCAGGCTTACAGGAGGTCCTGAAGCAGGCCAGGAAGGTGTCTGGCCATTTGAGGCATTCCTACATGGCCATGGCGCACTTTTCCGATATCCAGCAGCGAAACAACATGCCAGTGAGGCGCTTGATTTGCGACAGCCCGACACGTTGGAATTCAACACTCCTAATGTTCGACCGCCTGCAAGAAAAAGCCGTTAACAAGTATTTGTATGACCGGGGTGCTAGGACAGCCTCTGCGGAGCTGGGAATTTTTTTGCCACGTTACTGGGAGCTCATGCGCAATGCCTGTAGGCTCATACGTTCTTTTGAGGAGGTAACAAACCTAGTCAGTCGCACCGAAGGCACCATCAGCGACATCATACCATTTGTTTTCTTCCTGGAGCGTGCTCTGCGAAGAGTGCTGGATCAGGCCGTAGATGAGTGTGAAGAGAAAGAGGAAGAGTTGTGGTCACCATCACCACCATAAACAGACTTATCAGCATCGCTTGTTGGACCAGCGGCAACGCTGGAAGAGGATTGTGAGTAAGAGGAGTCAGAGGAGGAATGTGGCTTTGAGGAGGAGGAGGAAGACCAACCACAACAGGCATCCCAGGGTGCTCGTTGTCACCTATCTGGTACCCGTGGTGTTGTATATGGCTGGGGGGAAGAAGATACCTTCAGTGAGATCACTGAGGACAAGGAACAGGACATGAGTAGCTCGGCATCCAACCTTGTGCAAATGGGGTCTTTCATGCTGTCGTGCCTGTTGAGGGACCCTCGTATAAAAAAGCTGAAGGAGAACGACCTGTACTGGGTGTCCACGCTACTAGACCCCCGGTATAAGCATAAAGTACCTGAAATGTTACCAAATTACCACAAGTCGGAAAGGATGCATCAGTTCCAAAATAAATTAAAAAGTATGCTTTACACAGCGTATAAGAGTGATGTCACAGCACAACGGGAATCTAGCAGGGGAAGAGGTGAAAGTAATCCTCCGACTCCCACGACCACGCCGGCAATGACAGGACGCTTTACAGACGTGTTGTTGATGGAGGACATGCGGAGCCTTTTAACTCCTATACATCGCCACAGCCCTTCGAGGTCCACCCTCAGAGAACGACTCGAACAACAGGTAGCAGACTACCTCGCCTTAACTGCAGATTTCGACACTCTGAGGAGCGATGAAACCCTTGACTACTTGATGTGCAGGCTTGACCTGTGGCCTGAGCTATCCCAATTTGCAATAGAACTTCTGGCCTGCCCCGCTTCAAGTGTCCTGTCAGAAAGGACCTTCAGTGCAGCCGGAGGTATTGTCACTGAGAAGAGAAGTCGCCTAGGTCAAAAAAGTCTAGATTACCTCACCTTTATTAAGATGAATGAGGGATGGATCCGAAGGGACTGACATTGGGCTATTCGAGTAAAAAAAGCCTGATGAGATGAGCTGCCTTGGGCTAAAAATGATCCACACGCTGCTGTATTTTATCTTCAAATGCCGGATGACTTGCGTGACTTATCCGCCACCTACTAGGGTTCAAGCCGCAATGTTTTAGGGTACTTTCTGCCTGGGAAACAAACATCAATTTTTCTGGCCGCTGCTACCTAATTTTTCAGGCATGTGTACATGCCAAAATTTTCTGGCCTCTGGTGCTGCACTATGGCTTCAAAAACCAAACAAAAAAAAAGGCACTTAACAGGGATTAAACTGATAGGAATAGTACTACTTAACACACCACTCCTATCTGGTGGCACATTAGATTGCATGCACAGTGCCCCAAATTTGAAGTAGGATGACCGACCAAGCATCTTTTCCATCTCCCGGTTCCTAAAATCCATGCCATATACACGTCCCCTGATAGGGGGCATAACAGGTATTAAACTAATCAGAATAGTACTACTTAACACACCACTCTTATCTAGTGGCACAGTAGATTGCACGCGCAGTGCCCCAAATTTGAAGTAGGAGGACCGACCAAGTATCTTTTTCCATCTCCCGGTTCATAAAATCCATGCCATATACACGTCCCCTGATAGGGGATGTAACAGGGATTAAACTGATCAGAATAGTACTACTTAACACACCACTCCTATCTGGTGGCACAGTAGATTGCATGTGCAGTGCCCCAAATTTGAAGTAGGAGGACAGACCAAGCATCTTTTTCCATCTCCCGGTTCCTAAAATCCATGCCATATACACATCCCCTGGCGCCGCAACTGCCTCTGGGAACCTTACCATGGGTCCCAGACGGCACATCTTGTAATTCTCTGTCTAGGAAATTATATATCTATCAAATCTATCTATTTATCTATCAAATCTATCTATCTATTGTATCTATCAAATGTATATTGCATCTTTTGATCAATCTATCTAATCTATGTATCTATCTATCTATCTATCTATCTATCTATCTATCTATCAAATCTATTTATCTCGTGGCCGGACTGTTTTGTGACAGACACTTGTGCTTCGGCCAAATGTTCGTTGGCCAAATGTCCATCTGCCAAATGTCCGTCGGCTAAAGTCTGGCCACGATTGAACGCGCAGTGCCCCAAATTTGAAGTAGGAGGATCGACCAAGCATCTTTTTCCATCTCCTGGTTCATAAAATCCATGCCATATACACGTCCCCTGATAGGGGGCATAACCGGTATTAAACTGATCAGAATAGTACTACGTAACACACCACTCTTATCTGGTGGCACAGTAGATTGCACGCGCAGTGCCCCAAATTTAACCCCTTAATGACCACATCACTTTTCCATTTTCTGTCCGTTTGGGACCAAGGCTATTTTTACATTTTTGCGGTGTTTGTGTTTAGCTGTAATTTTCCTCTTGCTCATTTACTTTACCCACACATATTATATACCGTTTTTCTCGCCATTAAATGGACTTTCCAAAGATACCATTATTTTCATCATATCTTATAATTTATTGTAAAAAAAATTATAAAATATGAGAAAAAAATGGAAAAAAACACACTTTTTCTAACTTTGACCCCCAAAATCTGTTACACATCTACAACCACTAAAAACACCCATGCTAAATATTTTCTAAATTTTGTCCTGATTTTAGAAATACCCAAGGTTTACACGTTCTTTGATTTTTTTGCAAGTTATAGAGCCATAAATACAAGTAGCACTTTGCTATTTCCAAACCATTTTATTCAAGATTAGCGCTAGTTACATTGGGACACTGATATCTTTCAGGAATCCCTGAATATCCCTTGACATGTATATATTTTTTTTAGAAGACATCCCAAAGTATTGATCTAGGCCAATTTTGGTATATTTCATGCCACCATTTCACCGCCAAATGCGATCAAATACAAAAAATTGTTCACTTTTTCACAAACTTTCGGTTTCTCACTGAAATTATTTACAAACAGCTTGTGCAATTATGGCATAAATGGTTGTAAATTTTTCTCTGGGATCCCCTTTTTTCAGAAATAGCAGACATATATGGCTTTGGCATTGCTTTTCGGTAATTAGAAAGCCGCTAAATGCCGCTGCGCACCACACGTGTATTATGCCCAGCAGTGCAGGGGTTAATTAGGGAGCTTGTAGGGAGGTTGTAGGGTTAATTTTAGCTTTAGTCTAGTGTAGCAGACAACCCAAAGTATTGATCTAGGCCCATTTTGGTATATTGCATGCCCCCATTTCACCGCCAAATGCGATCAAATAAAAAAAAAGTTCCCTTTTTCACAAACTTTTTGTTTCTCACTGAAATTATTTACAAACAGCTTGTGCAATTATGGCATAAATGGTTGTAATTTTTTCTCTGTGATCCCCTTTGTTCAGAAATAGCAGACACATATGGCTTTGGCGTTGCTTTTTGGTACTAAGGCCGCTAAATGCTCATCACACGCATTATGGGTAGCAGTGAAGGGGTTAATTAGGTAGCTTGTAGGGAGCTTGCAGGGTTAATTTTAGCTTTAGTGTAGAGCTTAGCCTCCCACCTGAAACATCAGATCCCCTGATCCCTCCCAAACAGCTCTCTTCCCTCCCCCACCCCACAATTGTCCCCGCCATCTTAAGTACTGGCAGAAACTCTGCCAGTACTAAAATAAAAGCTATACTTGGGCTTTTTTTTTTTTAAAAAAAGGATATTTACATATGCTGCTCTGTAGGACCCCCCTTTAGCCCCCAAACTGACTGATCCCCCACCAAACAGCTCTCTAACTCTCCCCTCTGTCTTAATGGCCGCCATCTTGGGTACTGGCAGCTGTCTGCCAGTACCCAGTTTAGAATAAAATTGCTGATATTTTTTTAATCTTTCCCCTTTTCTGTAGTGTAGCTCCCTGCCCCACCAAAGACCAACCCCCCACCCCCTCCTAGATATGTTCGATTTATATTTTTTTTAATTAAAATACCCCTTATTCAAACTTTTTAAAACTTATATTTTCTGTAGTGTAGCGTTCCCACCCGCTCCCGCCCCTTGCACGTGCCCGCCCGCCGCCCCCCGTGCACGCGCGCGCCCGTGCACGCCCCCATCAGCCCTGCCCCCGATCCCGCCCCCCTCTACATTACCCGGCCCATCGATGGCCGCCCACCCGCCTCCCAAGTAGGCCAAATTTGAAGTAGGAGGACCGACCAAGCATCTTTTTCCATCTCCCGGTTCCTAAAATCCATGCCCTATACACGTCCCCTGGCGCCCCAACTGCCGCAACTGTCTCTGAAAACCTTACCATGGGTCCCAGACTGCACGTCTTGTAATTCTCTGTCTGGGAAATTATATATCTATCAAATCTATCTATTTATCTATCAAATCTATCTATCTATCTATCTATCTATCGTATCTATCAAATGTATCTATTGCATCTATTGATCTATCTAATCTATGTATGTATCTATCTATCAAATCTATCTATCTCGTGGCTGGACTGTTATCTGACAGCCACTTGTGTTTCGGCCAAAAGTCCATCGGCCAAAGTCCGTCAGCCAAATGTCCGTCGGCTAAAAGTCCGGCCACGATTGCATGCGCAGTGCCCCAAATTTGAAGTAGGAGGACTGACCAAGCATCTTTTTCCATCTCCCGGTTCCTAAAATCCATGCCATATACATGTCCCCTGATAGGGGACGTAACAGGGATTAAACTGATCAGAATAGTACTACTTAACACACCACTCCTATCTGGTGGCACAGTAGATTGCACGTGCAGTGCCCCAAATTTGAAGTAGGAGGACCGACCAAGAATCTTTTTCCATCTCCCGGTTCCTAAAATCCATGCCATATACACGTACCCTGGCGCCGCAACTGCCTCTGGGAAACTTACCATGGGTCTCAGACCGCACGTCTTGTAATTCTGTCTGGGAAATTATATATCTATCAAATCTATCTATTTATCTATCAAATCTATCTATCGTATCTATCAAATGTATCTATTGCATCTATTGATCTATCTATCTAATCTATGTATCTATCTATCTATCAAATCTATCTATCTCGTGGCCGGACTGTTATCTGACAGCCACTTGTGTTTCAGCCAAATGTCCATCGGCCAAATGTTCGTCGGCCAAATGTCTGTCGGCTAAAAGTACGGCCACGATTGCATGTGCAGTGCCCCAAATTTGAAGTAGGAGGACCGACCAAGCATCTTTTTCCATCTCCCGGTTCCTAAAATCCATGCCATATACACGTCCCCTGATAGGGGACGGAACAGGGATTAAACTGATAAGAATAGTACTACTTAACACACCTTATAATAACGCAGAGAGAGGCAACGCAGAGAGAGGAGTCTGAAGAAGAGGAGTCAGAGGAGGAAGGTGGCTTTGAGGAGGTGGAAGACCAAACCCAGCAGGCATCCCAGGGGGCTTGTTGTCACCTTTTCGGGGACACTTGGTGTTGTACGTGGCTGGGTGGAGGAAGAGACCTTCAATGACATCAGTGAGGACAAGGAATAGGACATGGCTAGCTTGGTATTCATCCTTGTACAAATGCAGAGTTTGCGGTTGTGCAAATAGACTGTTTGCGGTTGTTTGCGGTGCGTTAAATGGGGAGTTTGGTCTGTCACTGTGAAGCGGGCGTAACACTTACACTACCTGATCGATACAACATCATACCTGATGTTTTAAAGCACGTTATTCCAAACAATTTAGGAATGTTAGGTGATTTATGCCCTTTATGGCTTAAAACCAGACTCTGCATCAACTATGTAATTTTCCGTGGGAGTTTTGCCATGGATCCCCCTCAGGCATGCCACAGTCCAGGTGTTAGTACCCTTGAAACAACTTTTCCATCACTATTGTGGCCATAAAGAGTCCCTGAGGGTTTTAAAATTCTCCTGCCTATTGAAGTCAATGGCGGTTCGCCCGGTTCGCCCGTTCACGAACAGTTGCTGACGTTCGCGTTCGCTGTTTGGGAATGGAAAATTTTAAGTTCGCGACATCACTACTAGTAATGTATAAATCATCCAATTATATATTCAAATATGACCAATAATAGTCCTTTTTCCAAACAGTCTCAAGCCAGAATATAAAAATCTCAAACGTTTAATAGCCCCAAATCAGGCTGTTCCTATTCCATTAAACTTGGCCTTTTATGGATCTACAACATAAAAACAAAAATAAAGGGCAGCCAAAGTATGCTTTATTGCAGGCATCATTCTAAATAAGTTAAACAGTCATCAAAAAGCTGTCACCATATTTTGGAGTGGAATACTCCTACCTCTGGAATCTTCCAACTTTTAATTCATCAGTATTTGTGTATCTACAACTATAGGTATCCAGAGCAAGTTTTACATGAACTGTGGTGTCATCTTGCTAGTCAGCTGCCAAAAGTTCCAGTCAGTTGTAGCACCTTAGATGTAAATGTATTTTGTTGCTGTTTGCATACTTATTTTGAATGTTCACTTTATTATAAGGCACTGTATGGGATCCTCTTTTTTTTTTTGTTTCTGTGCTTTGGTAAATGTACTTGTGAGAAAGCATGTAAAAGTGCAAAAGTAGCTGCAATGGCTTCACTGAACTGTAATATAGTTTTAGTTATGGGACTGGCACGAGGGCCACTCTTCTAATTTTATATAGTTTCATGACCTCTGATGGTTTGTTAGGGTCAGTGAGGGTGTGCTGACCTGAGAGGATCTGAGACAGGAAGTAGCTGTGTGACAGTCTGAGAGGGGCTGTGCTAGTGTGAGAGGACTTGGTTATTTTGAAGGGCTGTGCCATTATGAGGGCTGCTTTAAAGCCTAGGCGTCTCACTACATCCAAAAGCTGACTGGTGACCTCAGCAAAGAAGGCTTCCAGCCAGGAAGACTAAGGATTCACATAACCACCCAATGCAATGTCCAGGACTCTGTCTGCCCCTTTGTCAGTGCAGAGGCTGTGGATTGTGTGACTAAAACTACCTGGCTTCTTTGCCACCACCCCAGATGGGATCAGCATTCTAAAAACTATTTTCAACAATTTGCTAAAGTGCTTTCTCCTGCTGACAGAAAGGCACCGCTGACCCTGCACTGAATCCTCAGATTTCCAGCAGCCCTCCCTGCAGCAGCAGCAGATATCAAGTCTAACTCTATATGAGTGTAGCTAAAGCATGCTAACGAAGAGCTGCACTGCGCATCAGTCAGGGAGAAAAGACAGTGCAAAAAGTGATCCACACTGTATATATTCATAACTGGCAGCCTATATATATATATATATATATATATATATATATATATATATATACGTATACAGTATATCACAAAAGTGAGTACACCCCTCACATTTTTGTAAATATTTTATTATATATTTTCATGTGACAACACTGAAGAAAGGAAACTTTGTTACAATGTATAGTAGTGAGTGTACAGCCTGTATAACAGTGTCAATTTGCTGTCCCCCCAAAATACAGCCATTAATGTCTAAACCGTTGGCAACAAAAGTGAGTACACCCCTAAGTGGCAATGTCCAAATTGGGCCCAAAGTGTCAATATTTTGTGTGGCGACCATTAATTTCCAGCACTGCCTTAACCCTTTTGGGCATGGAGTTCAACAGAGCTTCACAGGTTGCCACTGGAGTCCTCTTCAACTCCTCCATGATGACATCACAGAGCTGGTGAATGTTAGAGACCTTGCGCTCCCCCAACTTCCATTTGAGGATGCCCCACAGATGCTCTATAGGGTTTAGGTCTGGAGACATGCTTGGCCAGTCCATCACCTTTACCCTCACCTTCTTTAGCAAGGCAGTGGTCGTCTTTGAGGTGTGTTTGGGGTCGTTATCATTTTGGAATACTGCCCTGCGGCCCAGTCTCCAAAGGGAGGGGATCATGCTCTGCTTCAGTATGTCACAGTACATGTTGACATTCATGGTTCCCTCAATGAATTGTAGCTCCCCAGGGCCGGCAGCACTCATGCAGGCCCAGACCATGATATTCCCACCATTATGCTTGACTGCAGGCAAGACACACTTGTCTTTGTACTCCTCACCTGGTTGCCGCCACACACGCTTTACACCATCTGAACCAAATAAGTTTATCTTGGTCTCATTGGACCACAGGACATGGCTCCAGTAATCCATGTTCTTAGTATGCTTGTCTTCAGCAAACTGTTTGCAGGCTTTTCTTGTGCATCATCTTTAGAAGAGGCTTACTTCTGGTACGACAGCCATGCAGACCAATTTAATGCAGTGTGCGACGTATAGTCTGAGCACTGACAGGCTGACCCCCCCCCACCACTTAAACCTCTGCGTCAATGCTGGCAGCACTCATATGTCTATTTCCCAAAGACAACCTCTGGATATGATACAAAGCATGTGCACTCAACTTCTTTGGTTGACCATGGCAAGGCCTGTTCTGAGTGGAATCTATCCTGTGAAACCACTGTATGGTCTTGCCCACCGTGCTGCAGCACCATTTCCGGGTCTTGGCAATCTTCTTTTAGCCTAGGCCATCTTTATGTAGGGCAAAAATTCTTTTTTTCAGATCCTCAGAGAGTTCTTTGCCATGAGGTGCCATGTTGAATTTCCAGTGACCAGTACAAGAGAGTGTGAAAGCAATAACACCAAATTTAACACACCTGCTCCCCATTCACACCTGAGACCTTGTAACACTAACGAGTCACATGAACCGGGGAAGGAAAATGACTAATTCGGCCAAATTTGGACATTTCCACTTAGGGGTGTACTCACTTTTGTTGCCAACAGTTTAGACATTAATGGCTGTGTTTTGAGTTATTTTGAGGGGACAGCAAATTGACATTGTTATACAGGATGTACACTAACTACTTTACATTGTAGCAAAGTGTCATTTCTTCAGTGTTGTTACATGAAAAGATATAATAAAATATTTACAAAAATGTGAGGGGTGTACTCACTTTTGTGAGATACTGTATATACATATATATATATATATATATACACAGTATATATATATATATATATATATATATATATATATATATATACACAGTATATATATACACAGTATATATATATACATATACACAGTATATATATACACAGTATATATATATATATATATATATATATATATATATATATACATATATATATACTAGTGATGTCGCGAACCTAAAATTTTCGGTTCGCGAACGGCGGACTCGAACCACCATTGAATTCAATAGGCAGGCGAACTTTAAAACCTACAAGGACTCTTTCTGGCCACAATAGTGATGGAAAAGTTGTTTCAAGGGTACTAACACCTGGACTGTTGCATGCTGGCGGGGGATCCCTGGCAAAACTCCCATGGAAAATTACATAGTTGATGCAGAGTCTGCTTTTAAGCCATAATGGGTCTAAATCAACTAACATTCCCAAAGTGGCTGTCTCAAAACATCCCGGACAGAAGATAGATTGATAGTGATAGATAGGATAGATAGATATACATAGATTGCTAGTTAGATAGAATCGATAGAAGAGAAATAGATAGATTTGTTAGATATATAATTACCCTAATAAATTCTAATAATCAAACATGCGTTCTTGGACCCAACTAGCTTGTGTTAATTAGTACTTTTCTTAGCACTTTAATCCCTGCCCCCCCCCTATCGGGGGAGTTCTATATGTCCTGCCAGATTACCCTGAAAAATTATAATAATAAGACATGTGGTCTGCTACCTATTTTAACTAGGTTGTGTTTTAAGTACTACCATTCTTAGCACTTTAATCTCTGTAACTCCCCCTATTTGGTGAGGTCTATACAGCCTGGATGATTACCCATAAAAAATATAATAATAAGACATCTGCTCTTGGTCTGCGACCCATGGTAACTATGTTGTGTTAATTAGTAATGTCATTCGCATTTTAATAGCTGTTACTCATACTCACCCTATTGGTGGAGGTCTATATGGCCTGCATGATTACCCTTACAAAATATAACAACCAAACATATGCTCTGGGACCCATGGTAAGTAGGTTGTGTTAAGTAGTACTGTTCTTTGCATTTTCATACCTGTTATAACACCAAATGGTGGCAGGTCTATCTGGCCTTCATGATTAGCTGCACCCAAACCCAAAAAAAAGGTGAGTGGTCTTATACTAACACCCATGGCTAACTCGGTTGTTTCAATTAATACTATTCTTAGCACTTTCATCCCTGTTACGGGTGGTCTACATGGCCATCATGATTAGCTGAACAAAATACTACAATCCAACCTTTGCTCAGTCTTCATAGGCCCTTCATTGTCTGTATTTTGATAGTACAGTTCTTATTATTTTTATAGCTGATACAAAACCGAATTTTGGCAGCTCTATATGGCCTGCATTATTAGCCGCACCCAATACAAAAATAAATCCAAGCGGTCTTGGATTACCACCCATGGCTAACTCTGTTGTTTCAAGTAGTACTATTCTTAGTACTTTCATCTCATCATCCCTGTTACTTCCAGGACTCTCGGTGGTGGTCTACATGGCCATCATGATTAGCCTAACCAAATACTACAATCCAACCTTGGCTCAGTCTTCCTAAGGCCCTTCATTGGGTGTATTTTGGTAGTACTGTTCTTATTAGTTTAATAGCTGATACGACACCGAATGGTGGCAGCTCTATATGGCCTGCATGAATAGCCGCACCCAAAGCCAAAAAAAAGCCAAGCGGTTTTGCACTAACACCCATGGCTAAAAAAGTGCAATTCTAGGGCACGAGCAAACTGAGGATTAAGATTATGAACAATCAAGAATTTTTTTTAATTTTAATTAGTAACTATACTGTGACAACAATTATGATTGGTGTAAATAGTTGGAAAGACGGCCTGGCACAAAAGGCTGGCAGGCAGGAGGTAAATGCAATTCAAGGACACTAGGAGACTGATTACTGACAGTCAAAACAGTGATGATTGACAATTTTTGCAATACTGTTAAAAGAAATATGATTGCTGGCAATAATTGGCTAGGTGGGCCGGGTACACAGCAGGCTGCAAGGCAGGAGGAAAGTGCTATTCACTGGCACCAGCAAACTGAGGATTCACAACAACTATTACCAACAATTTAAATTTTCAATTATTAAGAATACTGTCACAACAACTATGATTGGTGTAAATATTTTTCAAGTAGGCCTGGCACACAGGCTTGGAAGGCAGTAGAAAAGTGCAATTCTAGGACACGAGCAAACTGAGGATTAAGATCAACACTAAAAAAATTTTTTATTTAAATTACTAACTATACTGTCTGTGACAACAATTATGATTGGTGTAAATAGTTGGCTAGACGGCCTGGCACAAAAGGCTGGCAGTGGCAAGCAGGAGGTAAATGAAATTCAATGGCACTAGGAGACTGAATATTTGCAGTCCAAAAAATTATGATTTTTTTTAATTACTGTTACAAGAATTGTGATTGGTGCCACTAATTGGCTACTTGGACCTGGCAGACAGGCTGGCAGATATGAGTCGTGGATGGTAGGTAGGGCAGAAATTTAACACAGTATGCTGTGTAAGTGACAAAAACACAGGACTGATAGAAAATTAAGTTAGATTACACTAGCAAAATATTTTAAAATTTTAGATTTTAATATTAAAATTATGTTAAGAAGTGCAATGCACATATGACTCTATGAATGGTCGCACTGGCTGGCTGCTACGTAGGGCAGCAATTATAACAACAGTATGCTGTGTAAGTCAGTTGGCAGTTAGACACAGGCCTGATAGAAAATACAATTAGATTACACTAGCATAATGATTTAAAGACTTTTTGTTGTAAATTTTAAGAAAAAGGTTAAAAAGTCGTGGCTGGGGAGCCAGCTGCCTAAGAGAAAAGACGCACATTAATGAAGCCAGACTACTAAAACCCTGTTTCAAACAGCCTTCTGTACCTACATTTGTCCCTTAATCTACTCTTAGAATGGCAGTCTGTTCCCTGCACCTTGCTTCTCTACTCGCAGAGCTATGTGAGCAAGCTGATAGTCAATTCTATAGCTTGAAAGCTGTTTTTGCAGAGCTGCACAATCAAGATGGCGTCTCATCCTCACCCAGCTCAGACGCTAGCAAGGGGGATTTGACTGAGACTACACTATCTACACAACACCCTCCAGATCGGCTGTGAGAGGGGAGGCCCAGCTGGGGACTAGCCGACAACCTGCCTAGTCTAACAGGAAGAAACCCAGCACCACTACTTGCAGTAGATCTACACCACATGGCTGGTGGTTGCCTACAACAAGGGGAAACCCCACAGATCACTACTAAGCGGCGCTTGCAGTCCTCCGCTGCTATTACAAAATTGGAGCCACATCGCTTAGTCCAACAGGAGATACCCCCGATACAGAGGAAGGGGTTGACCCAAGAAAGCAGCCTAAACACCTCATCACTCATTTCCAATGACAAGGCGAACCATGCTATTATCAGGCGCCTTCCCTCGAGAGCCGTGATGCAATGCACCAGACCGGGTAAGACTGTCAGCGCTACAGACAGCGCAATACATATCTTTAGCGAGCTGGGTAAGCTCTTGGTTCCGATATCCCATGGTAGGCTGACACCGCGCAACATTTCCCACACATCTGCCACATGGAAACTGAGGCAATCACTCAGCGTACCCCTGATGAATCTCAAGACAGGCATCGGCTAAGTTATTTTTGGCTGCTCCCAAGCTAATTACTAACTTTTGGAACAGCTACAGCAAGGACTTGTCGCTTATTATTCTAGAGACTTGGTCGTAGATGAAAACCTAACAGTTTGATGCCACTGACTGAGCCTGTCCCTCTGAGAAAATTTATTGTGAGACATGGTTCTTAATTGCTAATTTAACACTTGCCTATTCCTTTTATTATTGTTTCCCTTTCTAGATGTGTTTGGAGGGCTGTACAGTAAAGTCAATTGGCCTATAGTTATTTTAATGAGACTGTTCTCTCAAATATATATTCTCACATAGCCTCCTATGATTTTGTGATGCAGACAACTTTTTCTGCACCAGTTTTATGTTTGCATATCACTATATCTGCTTTTAATATGGTCCTAAAGTATGCACAAACTGTTTGTTCTCAACGCTGCCCTACAAATGTTCCTCCATGTGAAGCCAGCTGTTTAGCCATTATGTCCTCCATGTGAAGCCAGCTGTTTAGCCATTATGAGCCTTAATATGTCCTCCTATCCTTAGCCACTCAGCTAATTTTCAATGTAATTTAGAGTCTCAGTCTATTACACGATATATGTTACAAGCTCTTTAAGTTCATTGTTAGTTCTATTAAAAACTCCATCCACATAGGCTAAAATCATATAACTTAGATATATCTGCAGTTTTGCTACACACTTAAGCTTATTATTTTTCTCCCTGTTTTGTCTGATGCCTGGTAGTGGAAGTGTTAGGGGCTAGCTTATATCAATTTTCCTTAAGTTCAAGGTTAGCTGCACATAAAGCTTCATACTAATAGGCAGAAATCATTCAACATGGATACCTATATAGATAAGCTATTCATTTAAGCTTATTACTCCTGACTTAGATATGTTTTATGCCTTGCTATACATATACTGGGCTATCACTTATACCAATTAGAAGTTTAACTGCTTAATTTGTTGTTTGAAAGTGTTGCTTATGTCCCTGCTCAGATATACTTGAAGTTGAAATATATATATTAGGGTATATCCACCTTGGAGGATTATTTAAAAAATCCTAATTGCTCATAATTTATGTTGCTTACTGCTACCTCCCCCTTTTCATCCTGTAAAAGCAGCCTAGAGGACTCACCCAGCTACTATACTACTCCCCCCCAGTAAACATTTTATTTCAACTGAGTGGTACTGGTGGGAATCTAAAAGTCTTATGTTGGGCAGACAATGTTCCACATTGAACAGATGATCTCCCTCCCATAGTTTAGATAAACAATATGTTGTTTCCTTGAAGTCTCTCCCTGTGTCTACATAGCATGATCTCTATTTGTTCCTTGCCTCTTACTACGTACACATATTATAAGGCTCCGCCCCTCCATCCCCTTCCCCATACCAATAAGAGCGGCTCTTGCCCGCTGCACTCCCTTTCACCCTCCCCGCTAATTTGGTTCAAAAGCGACCAAACAATAAATAATCCTCCCTTGTCCCAATTTATCTGTCTATTTCTCTTAGATTAAATAATTCTATAAATGACAAGGGGGAGACAATACTTATTATCTCTATAATATAAAATGAGGTTTCATTATTTTTTATTGTTATACAGGTTACATGTGTTTTATAACATCACTTATGCTTTCCAGATATTTACCGCAACTTTTTATTTATTTTTTTCCTCTATATACAGTACTTATAATTCTAATACTGGACCCAGTCTTGTTTTGCATATGTAATGTTCTGATCTCCTTTTTGGATTGCATAGACTCCAAACCCAGATTTATTGTTTTTGTAATATTTCATACTGTAGTTGCTGGGTTTATAATACCTGTTCCTATGTTTATTTATTTATTGTGACTAGATGAACATTGGCTGTAATATTTCTCACAACCTCTCAATAAAAATATATTTAAAAAAAAAAAAAAACAAAAAAAAAAAAAAGTTGTGGCTGATAGCCTTGGAAGGGCAGCTATTAAAAACAGTAGGCTCTGTAAGTTACACACATGCCTGATAGAAAATACTATTAGATTACACTAGAAAAATGATTGGAATTATTTTTTGGCGGGGGAAATTAAAAAAAGGTTAAACACATATGAGTCGTGGCTCATAGACTAGGGAGGGCAGCAAGTAAACACAGTAGGCTCTCTATGTCAGCAAAACACACAGGCCGGATAGAAAATTATATTAGATTACACTAGCAAACAAATTTAAACTTTTTTTTTTTTATATTAAAATTAAGGTGAAGGAGAATAGATATGAGTGCTGGGTGGCTGCCTGGCACAGACCAATTAACCAAAAGACTGAAAAAAAAGAGGTATATTAATGCTGAGTGAGTCTGACAGACACAGGCCTGATAGTAAATGTAATTAGATTACACTAGCAAAATATATATATATATTTTTTTAATTTAAAATAATGTTAAAAACGGATATTAACACTGGTGGCTGCTGGCTGGCACAACGCAATGAACCAGAGTATATGCTGTGTGACACTGGCCTGATAGAAAATGAAAAAAAAATTACACTAGAAAAATAATTATATTTTTGGGTTAGTTAAATTTAAACTAATGTTGTTAGGGAGATATCAGTGGTGGCAGTAGTCACAGCATATGCTGTGAGCCTTAAACACACAGCTGAAAGCCAGGCAAATGCTATTAAAAAAAAAACTGAAAAAAAAATAAACAATGGTACGAAATATAGCCCTAAAAAGGGCTTTTTGGGGTGCTGTGCTTGCAGCAGAGATGAGTGGAGTCCTTCTGGACTGTAAATACACTAGCCTAGCTATGTTTTTCCTATTAATGTCAGGAGCAAAAACACAACACGTCCTCTTATTAAAAAAGCAAGGTTGTTATGAGTCTAAAATGGCGGATTCCGAGTAGCTGGGAGTGTCTGTGAGGGAGTGTCTGATGTTGATTGGCTCTAATGTGTCAGGCGGCTGTGACATAAAGGGTCAAAGTTTCAACAATGATGACACATAGGAGCGGATCGAACATCCCCATGTGTTCCCCCACAAACGCGAACGCGAACAAGCTATGTTCGCTGTGAACCGTTCGCTGGCGAACAATTCGGTACATCACTAATATATACACATAGAATAGAATAGAACCTACCTGGGGTGAGAAAATACATACTGTTGTGCCTTTTTTTCTCTCCAGGTGCTTCTTCCTTTTTTAATTATTCTTTCAAACAATCCCAGTTGCACTATCCCTCTACATTAATTTTATACATCAGTAAGGATGTGACATTTATTTCAAATGTACTCTTTTGTGCTGATAAATTTTATATATATATATATATATATATATATATATATGTGTGTGTGTGTATAAGTGTATCTATGTATTTACATGTGTACTATATGTTTATATATGTAGGTATATAGATATTTACACATATAAACACATAATACACATGTGTATACATATACACACACACACATACATATATATATATATATATATATATATATATATATACACACAGGGCTTCAGGGCGGTGGAGTTAACAGTGGCTTAGAATGTGTACCCAGTTCAGTCTGTGAGTGTGGTCCATTCCTGTGATTTATATACACACACACATATATCAAAACAAAGAGTTGTTCACTCCACAGCGCTGATCTCACAATATATAGTATATTGTTTCAATACACCTAATGTAACAAAGTAATTGCATGAATGTATTGAACAATGATTCCTAAAAAGAGCGTATTGCTACAATGTATACATATACTAGGTAGGAAATGGATGATCCCGTATAAATTAAATTTATCAGCTGTTATTTCAATATTGCAGTGAATAATGTATAGAGAATATATAGTTCCCAAATATGTTGATCAAGTCTTAAATGAGCAAGGGTGTTTTATCTTCAAAAATGAGCGTTCAGCAATGCAGACAAAGAATGACGAGAATCCCAAATGGCTTCACAGGCTACTCACATTGGGTGACCTCAATCATATGAGGTAAGGAACGGGCGTTGTGGGTGTACCAGGCCCCAGTAATGATCCTCCAGTAGCAAGCTTGCGATCCTGTGCGTTGTCCCAGATAGATTTTCTGTTTGTCAGTTGGAGCCACAGCGCGTAGTTTATTTCAATTCTCTCCACTTCCCGGGTTCTCCAATGTTGTTGTCGGCAACCGTTCTTTGTTTCTTTGATAACTCCAACGTATTATATAGAGGAAACAAACACGGCACATAGCATAATACTGTTTAAAAGGTAACACAAATTTATTTACAGCACAAGAATGATACTCACAAACGGGACCTCAGTTTGTATGAGGTATCAATATAACATCTCAATAAAAGGACCGTCGTCCCACACTGTGATAAAAGTTTCCACTTCAGTAATATATGGTGTACATAAAATAGTCTTTAAGGATGAGCAGCCAGATTCAACACTCAGCCTTACGCGTTTCAAAGTTTAAAACTTCTTCCTCAGAGGCATTGTTGAATCTGGTCTGTTGTGGCCATTTTAAAAACTCCCGCTTAGCGGGGAGGGTGGGTGTGTGAACCGGCTGCTCATTCATTGGTCCATTATGTTACACCCCTGTTATCATCCGGGGTATTTTTAAGTGTGGAAAAAATCGTACACGGGAAAAGTTCAGATTATTTCCAATGTGACATATTTAAAAGTTTCGTTATAATGTAATGTAGATCTTACTAGAAAGACTTTTTATCCTAATTGAGTGTTTTATGTTCAAATATGTCGCATATTTGTGCTGGCATCTAAATACATATAAGAGTGATTATAGAGGTATTGGAAATACTCTCGATGATTCATTGTCTAATCGGACATCAAATTAACTCTATTCTTGCATTGTATAACATTAATATGAATATTTGTGTAGATACAAAAATGTCTCCAATATTGTTGACTTTTCATAAAAATATGTTATACACTAAACAAAAATATTCTCCTCCATAATAAACCGAGGTGATTTTGAGTTTTTTCTTTAGTGGATTAACTTGGGAAAAAGGTTTGTTTAACAAATTGTATTACTGGTAATTATAAACCACGAAAAGCCCTATATATAGTCTATTATCACCTCTTTTATATGATCAGTCTATATTTCATAAAATTGATCTCTAAATGGTTTTTATAGGTGATTTAATTTGTTTTATTTTCCACCAAGGATGTAGTCTATAAGTGGCTTGTAAAGATATATAAAAAAAAAAAAAAAAATTCTCTAACAAATGTATATATGAAAATAAACATATGTATGTATACATACACACACATCCATATATATATATAAATGAATATATGTATGTATATATGAGCCTGCATTGATGCTGTAAGGACTTTTTATGGCCCACAGCATCTATATTTTATAGATTCTAAAGATTGTTGTTATAGAAATGCTACAATATCTACATCTTTATTGAGTCCTCCTGGATGCAAGGTGTTAAAAGCATGTATCCAGTAAGTTTCTCTTTGCCTCAATGTTCTAACTCTATCTCCCCCACTATGATTTTGTGGGATATGTTCAAGGATCATTCCTTTTAGACATTTTGGATCTTTCTGATGGTATTTTCTATAGTGGTCCGAAAGGTTATGTCCTGTAAAACCAGCTTCAATATTATATAATATATATAATGCTTATATATTATATATTATTATATATTATATGATATGCTCTAATAGTCTAGTTTTAAAGACTCTTTTGGACCTACCGATATACTGGAGTCCACAGCTGCATTCTAATAGATAAACACAAAACTCACTTTTACAGTTGGTTAGAGTGTTTATTTTGCAGCTTTTGTTGTTGGATTTGGATTGGACCACATGTGTTGGTTTGTTCTTATTATATGCATGTGCACAGCCTTCGCAATTTTTGCGGTTACATTTATAGAATCCTTGGCTGTTACTTTCTAGCCAGGTTTTTTGATGATTTTTCCTTTTAAGTTTTCTGGGGGCAAGTATGTTTTTTAAAGATTTATTTTTTCTAAAAGCTACTGTAGGGCAATCCCCTAGATTCTTCTTTAAAAATTTGTCCTGTTTCAGGACCGGCCAATATTTTTTTAGAATTTGTTTGATTTCGGGGGCGGCCTCATTATATGTGGTGATGAAACCTGGATCCCTTGTTTTTCTCTTAGTATTATTAGTTTTTTCTATGCTCTTAGTTTCTCGTATTTCATCCTGATTTTTTGCTAAAAGATCTTCTCTATTTAAATTTCTAGCCTTTATATATGCAGTATTTATAATCTTTGCATTGTAGTTTTTACTTGCAAATTGTTGTTTTAATAAATTAGATTCCTTATCATAGTCTTCTACTTTCGAGCAGTTTCTTCTCAATCTCTGAAACTGACCGAAAGGGATATTGCGAACCCAAGACTTATGATGTCCACTGTCAGCTGGAAGATAACCGTTACTGTCAGTTTCTTTCCTGTACAGTTTTGTTAATATCTTGTCATCTTCATGGAAGAGTACAAGATCCAAAAATTCTATTTCCTGAGGATTTGTTTTGTGTGTGAAGGACAGATTCATTGAGTTGGCATTTGCAAAGTTCACAAATTCATTAATAGATTCTTCACTTCCCTTCCAAATGAGTATAATATAATCAATGAATCTGCCCCACCACACAATACTGTCCTTGAATCGGTTGTTGTTATAAATACATTGATCCTCCCAGTATCCCATATAGAGATTGGCATAGCTGGGGGCCATAATGGTCCTCATTGCTGTACCACTAATTTGGAGGTAGTGTTCGCCCTCAAATTCAAAATAATTTCTCTCCAAAACAAATTTAGCACTATTTGCAATAAATGTTTGTAGTTTGTCGGAGAAATTAGTTTTCTCCCTTAGTATGCTGATACATCCATAGTGACCCATCTATATTCAGAATCCCATTTTATTTGTTCAATCTTTTTAATGTTGTCCATAGTATCTTTAAGGTGAGATTTAAGTTGAGGGACTAGTGGATTGATGTAATAATCCACGTACTCAGATAACCTTGCCGTCAGTGAATTTATACCGGAGACAATTGGTCTTCCTGGGGGGTTTGTGGTGCTTTTGTGCACCTTGGGGAGGTGATAAAATATTGCCGTTTTGGGATAAGGATTGTTTAAATATTTGAATTCTTGATCGTTTAATATCCCATTGTATTTGGCATCATCCAAAAAATGTGTATATTCTCTTAAAAAGGTTTTTCTTGGGTCCCCCTTTAATTTTAGGTATGTCTTTTTGTCTCCTAAGAGATTGAAGGCTTCTTTCAAATAATCAGATCGATTTTGTAGAACCAAACCTCCCCCCTTATCTGCCTCACGTATTATGAGGTCATCATTGTCTTTAATTTCATTAAGAATGGTTTTTTCTTTCTTACTTAGGTTGTCTTTTTTTATTTTATAATTATTACAAAGATCTGTTAAATCGTTTGAAACCAAATCATAAAATGTTGGGATACAGTTCCCTTTGGATTGTACTGGGAAAAAAGTAGATGGTACTTTTAAGTTTGTGTGTACATCGTTCTGTGATTGAAGTTCCTTATTTGTGATGTTAGACTCATTTTCTAATTCTTCAAGTACTATTAGTGCTTGTAAATCCCTATCTGTTAAAATAGAGAGGTCATCTGTAGTTGATATAGCACTTTCTTTTTTGCTTTTTTCAAAATGTCTCTGCAAAGTTAATTTTCTTATAAATTTGTGTAAGTCAATAAAAAGTGTGAAAGAATTTGGCCCCTTTACTGGCGCAAATTTTAAACCCTTTCTTAGCACATTTAGTTGTATTTCAGTAAATTGATGTTTTGAAAGGTTGAAAATCTTAACTAATTCTCTGCATTGAATCTTGTTCTTGATCTTTTTCTTTTGTTTTCTCTGTCTAGCCAATTGTCCCCCTCTCTTTCCTCGCTTTGTTCTTTTCGTTTTCTTTGGTTTATTGGAGTCCAATTTTGGTTGGATCTTCCTTCTATATTTTGAGTATGCTGTCTGGTCTCTATAGAATTTTGAAAATTCCCTGATTGGGGGACTTTTTGTTTTTGTGGATACAAATGGGGTCTGAAGTTTTTTGACTGATTGTATCCTGAATATCTGTAATCATGATCATAATTATTTGAATTAGCAAATTTTCTATTTTCATTATAGGTGTAGTGATCCTTATGAGTATAATAATCTCTATTATCCCTATAGTCCCTATTGTATGTGTTCCTAAAATGATCATGGTGTCGTTGGTTGGACCTATTAGCATTTTGATGGTAATTTTGTCTGTTTAGTATTCTCTCTCTTTCTGTGAATTGGACACTATTCTTTCTCCAAGGTGGAATATTAGACTGATTTTTAGTTTTAGATTTATTCTCTCTTTTATGTGTAGATAGTATACTCTCCCTTCTGCATGATGGCTCTATAGGGGTACAAGGAGTAGTTACTGGGTTGTCTTCCCAGACTTCATTCTCTTTTTCACTATCGTTAGTTGTTATTTGGTTTTCCAATTTGGACTCTTGAAAATCCTTCAAAAATTTGTTTTTCTTTTTTGTTTCAATTATTTTATCTAGTCTTTCTAATTTCTTTTTGTTGTTTTCATCTAACTCTTTATACAGAACATCCTCTTTGTGGATTTCAAGAGTTTTTTGTAATTCAATTAGATCTTTGTTAATTTCTTTTATTTTAAACTGTCTATATTTGATTAGAATATTAACCAGTTTTAAGGAGCTCTCTTCTAGGGCAGTTTCCCATTCTGTGAGAAATTCTACCTCTTCAGGTTCAAATATGGTAGGTTTTGAGAGACGAAGGCCTCTTGGAATGAGGTTATATTTTATATATCTCTCAAGATTCACACCGTCGTGCCAGTGATTTAATTGTTTTTTACTTAGTCTTTCTAATTTGTTAAACAAATCCTTAGGATCTATATCCCCATTTATCGGAATGTATTCATCTTCAGTGGAAATGGAAAGATTCTTTTGTCTAGTATTTAAATTAAAATAATTCCCAAAAATATGGCTTGTACTTTCCATATTCAATATTAGTTATTGTATTGTGCAAAATAGTTCAATTGATGATGTTTTTATATAGGATATATGTGTTTAGGTGTTATAAATTGCTGCCAATATCCAAAGGGTATAAGTGAGTAAATATTGTTCAGAAGAAAAGGGTTTTTGTTATGTGAGCTACACCTAGGTGTAGGCCACACTGGAGGCGCAAAGAATATATTACCACCTATACGAGATAAGCTGCTGGAGTGAACGGAGAAGTATGGTTACACTACCCTTACAGGTGAACAAACCGTATTAGTATAAAGCAAAACAAAGAGTTGTTCACTCCACAGCGCTGATCTCACAATATATAGTGTATTGTTTCAATACACCTAATGTAACAAAGTAATTGCATGAATGTATTGAACAATGAGTCCTAAAAAGAGCATATTGCTACAATGTATACATATACTAGGTAGGAAATGGATGATCCCGTATAAATTAAATTTATCAGCTGTTATTTCAATATTTCAGTGAATAATGTATAGAGAATATATAGTTCCCAAATATGTTGATCAAGTCTTAAATGAGCAAGGGTGTTTTATCTTCAAAAATGAGTGTTCAGCAATGCAGACAAAGAAAGACAAGAATCCCAAATGGCTTCACAGGCTACTCACATTGGGTGACCTCAATCATATGAGTTAAGGAACGGGCGTTGTGGGTGTACCAGGTCCCAGTAATGATCCTCCAGTAGCAAGCTTGCGATCCTGTGCGTTGTCCCAGATAGATTTTGTGTTTGTCAGTTGGAGCCACAGCGCGTAGTTTATTTCAATTCTCTCCACTTCCCGGGTTCTCCAATGTTGTTGTCGGCAACCGTTCTTTGTTTCTTTGATAACTCCAACGTATTATATAGAAGAAACAAACACGGCACATAGCATAATACTGTTTAAAAGGTAACACAAATTTATTTACAGCACAAGAATGATACTCACAAACGGGACCTCAGTTTGTATGAGGTATCAATATAACATCTCAATAATATATGGTGTACATAAAATAGTCTTTAAGGATGAGCAGCCAGATTCAACACTCAGCCTTACGCGTTTCAAAGTTTAAAACTTCTTCCTCAGAGGCATTGTTGAATCTGGTCTGTTGTGGCCATTTTAAAAACTCCAGCTTAGCGGGGAGGGTGGGTGTGTGAACCGGCTGCTCATTCATTGGTCCATTATGTTACACCCCTGTTATCATCCGGGGTATTTTTAAGTGTGGAAAAAATCGTACACGGGAAAAGTTCAGATTATTTCCAATGTGACATATTTAAAAGTTTCGTTATAATGTAATGTAGATCTTACTAGAAAGACTTTTTATCCTAATCGAGTGTTTTATGTTCAAATATGTCGCATATTTGTGCTGGCATCTAAATACATATAAGAGTGATTATAGAGGTATTGGAAATACTCTCGATGATTCATTTTCTAATCGGACATCAAATTAACTCTATTCTTGCATTGTATAACATTAATATGAATATTTGTGTAGATACAAAAATGTCTCCAATATTGTTGACTTTTCATAAAAATATGTTATACACTAAACAAAAATATTCTCCTCCATAATAAACCGAGGTGATTTTGAGTTTTTTCTTTAGTGGATTAACTTGGGAAAAAGGTTTGTTTAACAAATTAGGGGTTGATTCAATACAAGGATTGAAGCGTGTACACTTATTAGCACTCACATCTCATGGTGATGTGGCTTTAAATTTAGAACCTTAGGTGCCAAAAGGGTGGACGGTCTGTGCCGTGAAAATTAAAATATAACCTTTATTAGATTAGTTAAAAAAGATTCCACAAAACAAACATAAACATATATGTATTAAAAACACTAAATGTTGAGGAGGATAATATCAAGAGGATTTGGATGCTAAACGTGGCTATCTGTAAGGAAAGTTATCTTCAGGCTTGTGGTTAGGGGTATTCCTGGTTCCCTAAATGTTTCCTGGTTATAACTGCTGTTATATGTAATGTATAATGCTTGTGGAAATAATGGTACTGTTTCCTGGTTCAGATATTATAGTTATTCATGGTCTCAAAAATCTTTTGAAAATAGACTTATTTTGCAGTGTAGTACCTATAAATGTAATTGTATATACTTCTCGGGCATGTACTTTGGGTTCTTTGATAATAATGCTGCTAAAGTAGTGATATTTATTAATACATAGCACTAGTTGTTGTAATAATTTCTGGACATATAGTTGCTATCGTGATCTGGTTGTATACTTCCCCTTTTGAGGGGTTAATTTGGCTAAGTTATTAATGCAGATATAATAATCTACTGAATTGTATGTCCTAATGGTATTAAGTATGTATTTTTCGTTATTTAGCATAAATATTCAGCTATTATAAGGCTGTATGCAATTTTCAACGTTAATACAAATGTTTTTATGGGGACATAGCGTTATATAAGTCCACACAATGTGAATTGTATCCAGATTATTGGTCTATGTTTTTATGGAGGTATTTGTTATTTATCCCCCAGTATTTTGTACTGTGCGTTGTGCAGATTTAACACAATGTCAATTTGTATTCGGAATATTCCGATTATTAGGTTGTGTTCCCCTGAGGGTATTTAGCGCCTATTCACTGGTGCTTGGTGCCAACAATATCAAGTATTTCAATGCTATGGATATCTTGTACTGGTATCAGCAAATGTACTGCTGTTAGTTAGAACTTTAGTACGATTAGTCTTTTAATTTAATAATGCATTCTTTCATTCATCATTCGTACTCAAAATGCCCAAGAGTTACACAAGGTCAGCAACTATTAGTTAAATCCCATTTGTATAGCTTGCTATAATCGTAAGATATGCTACCGTTAGCTTAGTATTTATAGTTAGCTCAATATTTTCATTTATGTGGCGGTCCACCTTACATTCACACACTTGGCTTGCTAGCCGTTCTATAATGCTTAAATGTGGACTGGTCACTATAGTAGTTTTCTAGTGAGCTAAGCTGTATTAATTTCCTCAAAAACGTAATACACCTAATTTACACCTTTTAACTTATAACTAGGCAGTATGCCTTCCGTAATTGTAACGCTAAGGTTTCAGAGGTGTAGCTAAATTCTATATCCTTATTTCAACATTTAGCTGATAAAAAAGTTTGGCTTAAAGCCTAACAACATATTCAAAGCCCTAACATGTTTCGCCACCAACGTGGCTTTCTCAAAGGGTACGGCGCGGCGTTTGGCGTGGTCTCTTGTAGACTCTGGTCCAACCCTTTGTGGTGACGTCACGTCCTATCAGATTCTTTGTACTTTGTGAACCAATACGAATGGTTCTAACAGTATGACCAACCAATAGCCTTTTGCTGATTGGCTCAATATCGATGTCATTATTTTTAGAGAGTGTCAGAATATTGTTCTAATCTGAATCTGTTCATTTATCTAGAATTTTCAGACTCCGTGTATATTGCAGGAAATATAAACGATTGATTAATTCAGTCTTTTGTCCGATTGCCCTCAACACATTCTTGGAGTGCAGTGTGTATATATATATTTTTTAGGAGACATATAGTATTACAAATATTCTATTACCACTATATCGATGTCGTAATCGTATGTCTTATGTCAAGATATGTTATTGAATTAAGTAATCATTCTGGTTACTTATTATAAATGGGTGAAAGATACTATGAATGTAATTTAGATATTCTGTTTGAAATAGCAGGTAATCTTATTTTTTATATTTTACATTTTTTGCAGAGTCATAGAAGAAATGAAAATTTCAGTATAACATAAATAAATGCTGCTAAATAATAATTTCATCAGGATCTAGATGATACTTTCGTTCGTATTTATTAACATTATATTGATGTAGTAGTTGTTAGTGTAAAGTTAACTCTTAGTTGAATGTTTTCATATATTAGTGGAGGTACCCTATAATTATAGTGACAAGAGTATGATTGTGATTGGTTCGTGCTGTGATAGCTGGTCACAATACAAATGGAAATAAAATAAAATGTGAAAATGTAAGATTAAAAGATAAAAAAATGAATAAAGAATACAGATAAATGGTGTTAAATGTGAAATAAAGGTGAGAGTGAAAATAAAGGGAAAGCACCTCTGAGATGCTTATGAATGTGTGCCTGGAAATGGACTTCGTTGATACAAAAAAGAATTATAATTCATGTATTGAAGTGTATATATATTACTAGTGATCCCGATGTACACATATTATTGTCACCGAAGTTACTGAAAAGGGGGGAATGGGAGTAGAAGTGGGTGGTGTTCACTTGAAATGTATGTGATGGGTGATATATGGGTGAACTAGTGTGGCTTGTGAATGTGATTTTAGGATCCTCTACTTAATTTAATATCGTTTTGATGTTTTGTATAACTTCCAAATGGAACTTTAAGATCCTCTACTTTTTTAATGTCATTATAATGTTTAGTTGATATATAGCACATATAAATTTCACTCTTAAAGTTGTCCTTTTAACGATCTCTTGCAGGCGTTCTCTCATATTGTAATTAATTTTTCTTATATTCTCTTAATGAGAATAACACTGTACTTTCTGCTTAGGGTAAAATATCTTTATAGGTATGACACATAGTTGTTATGCTCATTTAACCCATTGGGTGTGATTGAATTTAATAAGTAGATCCATCTACTTTCATACTGTAGTAATGATTTCTCTTTATCTCCTCCACGTATGCCCAGGTTTATTTTCTGCACTCCAAAACATTGCAGGCAGTTGGTTTTGCCTTGATGATATTTATAGAAGTGTTGGGCTACTGACGTGATGGTTTTTCTTTTCTTTAGATCTTTTGCTGCATTCCTTATGTTGCGTACATGTTCCTGTAATCGTGTGTGTAATTTGCGTGTCGTCATGCCAACATAGTTTTTTGGGCAACTGCAGCTCAGAACATACACTACTGCAGTAGTATTACAGTTGATGAAGGATTTAATGTTGTGTACTTTGTTGAACCTGTCCTTGATTGTAGTAGTCTTTTTCAGGAACTTGCAGCTTGTACACGATCCACATGCATATGAGCCATTAGGTATGGTGCCTTTTGTCCTCTGGTTTTGCGTAAAATGGCTCGGACTAATCATGTCTTTTAGGTTCTTAGGTCTCCTATAGCTGACCTCAATTTTTGGTCCTATTATAGGTTCCAATATCTTATCTGCTTGTAAGATATGCCAATGTTTTTTAATTATTTGGATTATTTCCTGGCTCTGTGCATTGTAAGTTAATACCAGTCTTGTCTTTCCATCATTCTGTTTGGATTTCGGTTTTAACAGGTCTTGTCTGTTGGTTCTTTTGGCTCTGTGTTTTGCTTTCTTTATGGATGAACGACTGTACCCCCTCTGGCTGAGACGGGCAGCTACTTCTAATGCTCTTTTTTGGTATAACTCATCTTCTGAACAATTTCTCTTTGTTCTCAGGAATTCCCCCACTGGTAGAGATTTAATTGTACATGGAGCGTGAGCACTGGTACTGAATAGTAACGTGTTAGTAGCTGTCTTTTTTCTGAATAGGTCGGTACCTAACATTTCGTTGGTTTTCTTGAACAGTCTTAGGTCCAAGAATGTAATTTCCTCTTGACTGTACTCATATGTCAATTTGATGTTAAGGTTATTGTTGTTCAAGATAGTGAGGAATTTGTCAAGTTTGTCTTTCGGTCCTTCCCAGATCATCAGGATATCGTCTATGTACCTCAGCCAGAGGGGGATATGTTGTGTAAATTCATCATTTTCTGCTGTGAAGACTGTATGATGTTCCCACCAACCTAAAAATAGGTTGGTGTAAGTTGGTGCACAGGCAGTTCCCATTGCTGTCCCTCTACACTGCAGGTAAAATTGGTTGTTAAAGACGAAGTAGTTTTTCTTCAGTACGATTTCCAATAATTTTAGAACAAATTCATTATGACTTGAGTCTTCTTCATTAGTCATATTAAGGTAATATTGTACTGCTTCAAGTCCCAGATCATGCTTAATGCTGGTGTAGAGGGCTTCGACATCAGCAGTAACTAGCCAAGTGGTAGGTCCCATTTGGATATCTTGGAGTTGTTGTAATGTTTCCATAGTGTCCTTAATGAAAGATGGTATTTGGGTGAGAAACTCCCTCAATCTTATGTCAATGTATTGACTTGCCTTCTCTGTGAGGTTTTCGTTACCAGACACTATGGGGCATCCGGGTGGATGTTTTTGATCTTTATGCACCTTAGGGATCAGGTAGAAGGTAGCTACCTTGGGGTGATTGACGGTTAGAAATCTTTTTTCTTTATTACTGATGATATTGTTGGTTCTGGCATTTGCTATTATATCATTGTATTGAGTATGAAACTGTTCAGTCGGGTTACTCCACAGTTTTCGATAGCAGGTCAGGTCTGATAATTGTTTATTGGCTTCTTTAAGATATTGGTCGGTTGGCCAAATTACAATATTTCCACCTTTGTCAGCTTTACGTATGATGACATCGTTCCAGCCTTGAATTTCTGAAAGAGCTTTTTTCTCTTGTTTTGTTAAATTCGTTGGAGGAGGTTTCACTGTCAATTCAGATATTTCTTTACACACTATATTATTGAATATCTGTATGCTCGGACTTTTGGAAGAGGGAGGTATGTATTTGGATTTGGTGGTTAAATTCTTTCTCCAGTTTTGTGATGGACTTTCTTCATTTTCACTTAAGAGATCTTCCATATCCTGAAGTAGTAGTAATTCTTCTGCAGTCCAGTTGAATTCTAATACTTCATCTTTTTGATTTTGAATATCCAAATATTGTCTTCTTAGAAGTAACTTTCTTAGATATAATTGTATATCTTTCACATTTTCAAATTTGTCCATAGGGACACTAGGGCAGAATGACATGCCCTTTGAAAGTACTGAGATGTGATCTTCAGAGAGCATTTTTTTGGATAAGTTTAAGACTTTCATAGTTTCATTTTTATCTTCGAAAAGGGGCTGGGGCTTCTTTTGTACGGTTTGTTCCCCTGTCTTGTTTCTCGTACACTTCGTGTTCTGGTTGCTTTTTTGTTGGCCCCCCCTACCTCTTCTGGTGGATCTGAATTTAAAGTTGCATCTCCATCTAAAAAATTCTTCCTCTTTCTTCCATCAGTCTGAGTTTGCGTTTGATTAGATGTGCCAGGATTAGGAGGTTCATCGCTGGGGTTATCAGAGTCCTCGCCCTCAGTTTCTGTATCACTTTGAATAATAGTTACCCTGTGGCGATTGGAAAAGTTGCCAGTATTGAACTTCTTTTTCCATCTATATACTCTGTTATTCTGAAAATCTTCAATATCTCTATTTAGTTTCCCCATTTTGGTTTGCTTAATCTCAGCTTCATATCTATCTAATTCTTTTTGGTATTTTTTGTACGCATTCTCAAATTCTTTCATAGTTTCATATTGCTTCAATTGTGTGTTTTGAATTTTGATCAATTCCTCCAGTCTATCATACTCAGCGATGTCGTGCTTTATTAATATGCTCATTAGTTTATTTGAGCATTCAGATAATGCCGTTTCCCATTCTAATGTCAATTCTGGTTGTTTAAATTCAAAGGCAGGAAATAATTGTATCCTGAGGCCCCTAGGTATTAAATTCTTTTCGATGTACTTGTCGAAAAAGTGATGGTTCCACCACACTTTATCTTGTTTAAAAAGATTTTTATGCAGTTCACGTAATAGTGAGTCTAGCCTGTCAGTAGTAGGTTCAGTGTTGTATGATACAGGTTCATTAAATACTTCTTGAAAATCTGTAAGACGTTTGTTGTTTCTTGTGATTCTATCTTGTTCTAATTTATTTGCCATTATAAGATAAAGGTTGTAGTGTGCTCTATTAGATTAACCTAGATGAACTAGGCACTTAAATTTCAAACGAAAGGAAAGGGAGAAACTAAATAGCACTACTATCCGGTGTACTTGAGATGCTCTATAATGATTGAAGCAGGTATTTGACCTTGCTATAATATTAGAGTTAGGTGCTGTGTACTTTTTGGACTGCAAAAGAGGGGTTGATTCAATACAAGGATTGAAGCGTGTACACTTATTAGCACTCACATCTCATGGTGATGTGGCTTTAAATTTAGAACCTTAGGTGCCAAAAGGGGGGACGGTCTGTGCCGTGAAAATTAAAATATAACCTTTATTAGATTAGTTAAAAAAGATTCCACAAAACAAACATAAACATATATGTATTAAAAACACTAAATGTTGAGGAGGATAATATCAAGAGGATTTGGATGCTAAACGTGGCTATCTGTAAGGAAAGTTATCTTCAGGCTTGTGGTTAGGGGTATTCCTGGTTCCCTAAATGTTTCCTGGTTATAACTGCTGTTATATGTAATGTATAATGCTTGTGGAAATAATGGTACTGTTTCCTGGTTCAGATATTATAGTTATTCATGGTCTCAAAAATCTTTTGAAAATAGACTTATTTTGCAGTGTAGTACCTATAAATGTAATTGTATATACTTCTCGGGCATGTACTTTGGGTTCTTTGATAATAATGCTGCTAAAGTAGTGATATTTATTAATACATAGCACTAGTTGTTGTAATAATTTCTGGACATATAGTTGCTATCGTGATCTGGTTGTATACCTCCCCTTTTGAGGGGTTAATTTGGCTAAGTTATTAATGCAGATATAATAATCTATTGAATTGTATGTCCTAATGGTATTAAGTATGTATTTTTCGTTATTTAGCATAAATATTCAGCTATTATAAGGCTGTATGCAATTTTCAACGTTAATACAAATGTTGTTATGGGGACATAGCGTTATATAAGTCCACACAATGTGAATTGTATCCAGATTATTGGTCTATGTTTTTATGGAGGTATTTGTTATTTATCCCCCAGTATTTTGTACTGTGCGTTGTGCAGATTTAACACAATGTCAATTTGTATTCGGAATATTCCAATTATTAGGTTGCGTTCCCCTGAGGGTATTTAGCGCCTATTCACTGGTGCTTGGTGCCAACAATATCAAGTATTTCAATGCTATGGATATCTTGTACTGGTATCAGCAAATGTACTGCTGTTAGTTAGAACTTTAGTACGATTAGTCTTTTAATTTAATAATGCATTCTTTCATTCATCATTCGTACTCAAAATGCCCAAGAGTTACACAAGGTCAGCAACTATTAGTTAAATCCCATTTGTATAGCTTGCTATAATCGTAAGATATGCTACCGTTAGCTTAGTATTTATAGTTAGCTCAATATTTTCATTTATGTGGCGGTCCACCTTACATTCACACACTTCACCTTACATTCACACTCTACCAGTGGGGGAATTCCTGAGAACAAAGAGAAATTGTTCAGAAGATGAGTTATACCAAAAAAGAGCATTAGAAGTAGCTGCCCGTCTCAGCCAGAGGGGTACAGTCGTTCATCCATAAAGAAAGCAAAACACAGAGCCAAAAGAACCAACAGACAAGACCTGTTAAAACCGAAATCCAAACAGAATGATGGAAAGACAAGACTGGTATTAACTTACAATGCACAGAGCCAGGAAATAATCCAAATAATTAAAAAACATTGGCATATCTTACAAGCAGATAAGATATTGGAACCTATAATAGGACCAAAAATTGAGGTCAGCTATAGAAGACCTAAGAACCTAAAAGACATGATTAGTCCGAGCCATTTTACGCAAAACCAGAGGACAAAAGGCACCATACCTAATGGCTCATATGCATGTGGATCGTGTACAAGCTGCAAGTTCCTGAAAAAGACTACTACAATCAAGGACAGGTTCAACAAAGTACACAACATTAAATCCTTCATCAACTGTAATACTACTGCAGTAGTGTATGTTCTGAGCTGCAGTTGCCCAAAAAACTATGTTGGCATGACGACACGCAAATTACACACACGATTACAGGAACATGTACGCAACATAAGGAATGCAGCAAAAGATCTAAAGAAAAGAAAAACCATCACGTCAGTAGCCCAACACTTCTATAAATATCATCAAGGCAAAACCAACTGCCTGCAATGTTTTGGAGTGCAGAAAATAAACCTGGGCATACGTGGAGGAGATAAAGAGAAATCATTACTACAGTATGAAAGTAGATGGATCTACTTATTAAATTCAATCACACCCAATGGGTTAAATGAGCATAACAACTATGTGTCATACCTATAAAGATATTTTACCCTAAGCAGAAAGTACAGTGTTATTCTCATTAAGAGAATATAAGAAAAATTAATTACAATATGAGAGAACGCCTGCAAGAGATCGTTAAAAGGACAACTTTAAGAGTGAAATTTATATGTGCTATATATCAACTAAACATTATAATGACATTAAAAAAGTAGAGGATCTTAAAGTTCCATTTGGAAGTTATACAAAACATCAAAACGATATTAAATTAAGTAGAGGATCCTAAAATCACATTCACAAGCCACACTAGTTCACCCATATATCACCCATCACATACATTTCAAGTGAACACCACCCACTTCTACTCCCATTCCCCCCTTTTCAGTAACTTCGGTGACAATAATATGTGTACATCGGGATCACTAGTAATATATATACACTTCAATACATGAATTATAATTCTTTTTTGTATCAACGAAGTCCATTTCCAGGCACACATTCATAAGCATCTCAGAGGTGCTTTCCCTTTATTTTCACTCTCACCTTTATTTCACATTTAACACCATTTATCTGTATTCTTTATTCATTTTTTTATCTTTTAATCTTACATTTTCACATTTTATTTTATTTCCATTTGTATTGTGACCAGCTATCACAGCACGAACCAATCACAATCATACTCTTGTCACTATAATTATAGGGTACCTCCACTAATATATGAAAACATTCAACTAGGAGTTAACTTTACACTAACAACTACTACATCAATATAATGTTAATAAATACGAACAAAAGTATCATCTAGATCCTGATGAAATTATTATTTAGCAGCATTTATTTATGTTATACTGAAATTTTCATTTCTTCTATGACTCTGCAAAAAATGTAAAATATAAAAAATAAGATTACCTGCTATTTCAAACAGAATATCTAAATGACATTCATAGTATCTTTCACCCATTTATAATAAGTAACCAGAATGATTACTTAATTCAATAACATATCTTGACATAAGACATACGATTACGACATCGATATAGTGGTAATAGAATATTTGTAATACTATATGTCTCCTAAAAAATATATATACACACTGCACTCCAAGAATGTGTTGAGGGCAATCGGACAAAAGACTGAATTAATCAATCGTTTATATTTCCTGCAATATACACGGAGTCTGAAAATTCTAGATAAATGAACAGATTCAGATTAGAACAATATTCTGACACTCTCTAAAAATAATGACATCGATATTGAGCCAATCAGCAAAAGGCTATTGGTTGGTCATACTGTTAGAACCATTCGTATTGGTTCACAAAGTACAAAGAATCTGATAGGACGTGACGTCACCACAAAGGGTTGGACCAGAGTCTACAAGAGACCACGCCAAACGCTGCGCCGTACCCTTTGAGAAAGCCACGTTGGTGGCGAAACATGTTAGGGCTTTGAATATGTTGTTAGGCTTTAAGCCAAACTTTTTTATCAGCTAAATGTTGAAATAAGGATATAGAATTTAGCTACACCTCTGAAACCTTAGCGTTACAATTACGGAAGGCATACTGCCTAGTTATAAGTTAAAAGGTGTAAATTAGGTGTATTACGTTTTTGAGGAAATTAATACAGCTTAGCTCACTAGAAAACTACTATAGTGACCAGTCCACATTTAAGCATTTTAGAATGGCTAGCAAGCCAAGTGTGTGAATGTAAGGTGGACCGCCACATAAATGAAAATATTGAGCTAACTATAAATACTAAGCTAACGGTAGCATATCTTACGATTATAGCAAGCTATACAAATGGGATTTAACTAATAGTTGCTGACCTTGTGTAACTCTTGGGCATTTTGAGTACGAATGATGAATGAAAGAATGCATTATTAAATTAAAAGACTAATCGTACTAAAGTTCTAACTAACAGCAGTACATTTGCTGATACCAGTACAAGATATCCATAGCATTGAAATACTTGATATTGTTGGCACCAAGCACCAGTGAATAGGCGCTAAATACCCTCAGGGGAACACAAACTAATAATCGGAATATTCCGAATACAAATTGACATTGTGTTAAATCTGCACAACGCACAGTACAAAATACTGGGGGATAAATAACAAATACCTCCATAAAAACATAGACCAATAATCTGGATACAATTCACATTGTGTGGACTTATATAACGCTATGTCCCCATAACAACATTTGTATTAACGTTGAAAATTGCATACAGCCTTATAATAGCTGAATATTTATGCTAAATAACGAAAAATACATACTTAATACCATTAGGACATACAATTCAATAGATTATTATATCTGCATTAATAACTTAGCCAAATTAACCCCTCAAAAGGGGAGGTATACAACCAGATCACGATAGCAACTATATGTCCAGAAATTATTACAACAACTAGTGCTATGTATTAATAAATATCACTACTTTAGCAGCATTATTATCAAAGAACCCAAAGTACATGCCCGAGAAGTATATACAATTACATTTATAGGTACTACACTGCAAAATAAGTCTATTTTCAAAAGATTTTTGAGACCATGAATAACTATAATATCTGAACCAGGAAACAGTACCATTATTTCCACAAGCATTATACATTACATATAACAGCAGTTATAACCAGGAAACATTTAGGGAACCAGGAATACCCCTAACCACAAGCCTGAAGATAACTTTCCTTACAGATAGCCACGTTTAGCATCCAAATCCTCTTGATATTATCCTCCTCAACATTTAGTGTTTTTAATACATATATGTTTATGTTTGTTTTGTGGAATCTTTTTTAACTAATCTAATAAAGGTTATATTTTAATTTTCACGGCACAGACCGTCCCCCCTTTTGGCACCTAAGGTTCTAAATTTAAAGCCACATCACCATGAGATGTGAGTGCTAATAAGTGTACACGCTTCAATCCTTGTATTGAATCAACCCCTCTTTTGCAGTCCAAAAAGTACACAGCACCTAACTCTAATATTATAGCAAGGTCAAATACCTGCTTCAATCATTATAGAGAATCTCAAGTACACCGGATAGTAGTGCTATTTAGTTTCTCCCTTTCCTTTCGTTTGTTTAACAAATTGTATTACTGGTAATTATAAACCACGAAAAGCCCTATATATAGTCTATTATCACCTCTTTTATATGATCAGTCTATATTTCATAAAATTGATCTCTAAATGGTTTTTATAGGTGATTTAATTTGTTTTATTTTCCACCAAGGATGTAGTCTATAAGTGGCTTGTAAAGATATATATATATATAAAAAAAAAAAAAAATCTCTAAAAAATGTATATAGGAAAAAGTGGAAACTTTTATCACAGTGTGGGACGACAGTCCTTTTATTGAGATGTTATATTGATACCTCATACAAACTGAGGTCCCGTTTGTGAGTATCATTCTTGTGCTGTAAATAAATTTGTGTTACCTTTTAAACAGTATTATGCTGTGTGCCGTGTTTGTTTCCTCTATATAATACGTTTGGAGTTATCAAAGAAACAAAGAACGGTTGCCGACAACAACATTGGAGAACCCAGGAAGTGGAGAGAATTGAAAAAAACTACGCGCTGTGGCTCAAACTGACAAACACAAAATCTATCTGGGACAACGCACAGGATCGCAAGCTTGCTACTGGAGGATCATTACTGGGGCCTGGTACACCCACAATGCCCGTTCCTTACCTCATATGATTGAGGTCACCCAATGTGAGTAGCCTGTGAAGCCATTTGGGATTCTCATCATTCTTTGTCTGCATTGCTGAACGCTCATTTTTGAAGATAAAACACCCTTGCTCATTTAAGACTTGATCAACATATTTGGAAACTATATATTCTCTATACATTATTCACTGCAATATTGAAATAACAGCTGATAAATTTAATTTATACGGGATCATCCATTTCCTACCTAGTATATGTATACATTGTAGCAATACGCTCTTTTTAGGAATCATTGTTCAATACATTCATGCAATTACTTTGTTACATTAGGTGTATTGAAACAATACACTATATATTGTGAGATCAGCGCTGTGGAGTGAACAACTCTTTGTTTTGCTTTATACTAATACGGTTTGTTCACCTGTAAGGGTAGTGTGACCATACTTCTCCGTTCACTCCAGCAGCTTATCTCGTATAGGTGGTAATATATTCTTTGCGCCTCCAGTGTGGCCTACACCTAGGTGTAGCTCACATAACAAAAACCCTTTTCTTCTGAACAATATTTACTCACTTATACCCTTTGGATATTGGCAGCAATTTATAACACCTAAACACATATATCCTATATAAAAACATCATCAATTGAACTATTTTGCACAATACAATAACTAATATTGAATATGGAAAGTACAAACCATATTTTTGGGAATTATTTTAATTTAAATACTAGACAAAAGAATCTTTCCATTTCCACTGAAGATGAATACATTCCGATAAATGGGGATATAGATCCTAAGGATTTGTTTAACAAATTAGAAAGACTATGTAAAAAACAATTAAATCACTGGCACGACGGTGTGAATCTTGAGAGATATATAAAATATAACCTCATTCCAAGAGGCCTTTGTCTCTCAAAACCTACCATATTTGAACCTGAAGAGGTAGAATTTCTCACAGAATGGGAAACTGCCCTAGAAGAGAGCTCCTTAAAACTGGTTAATATTCTAATCAAATATAGACAGTTTAAAATAAAAGAAATTAACAAAGATCTAATTGAATTACAAAAAACTCTTGAAATCTACAAAGAGGATGTTCTGTATAAAGAGTTAGATGAAAACAACAAAAAGAAATTAGAAAGACTAGATAAAATAATTGAAACATAAAAGAACAACAAATTTTTGAGGGATTTTCAAGAGTCCAAATTGGAAAACCAAATAACAACTAACGATAGTGAAAAAGAGAATGAAGTCTGGGAAGACACCCCAGTAACTACTCCTTGTACCCCTATAGAGCCATCATGCAGAAGGGAGAGTATACTATCTACACATAAAAGAGAGAATAGATCTAAAACTAAAAATCAGTCTAATATTCCACCTTGGAGAAAGAATAGTGTCCAATTCACAGAAAGAGAGAGAATACTAAACAGACAAAATTACCATCAAAATGCTAATAGGTCCAACCAACGACACCATGATCATTTTAGGAACACATACAATAGGGACTATAGGGATAATAGAGATTATTATACTCATAAGGATCACTACACCTATAATGAACATAGAAAATTTGATAATTCAAATAATTATGATCATGATTACAGATATTCAGTATACAATCAGTCAAAAAACTTCAGACCCCATTTGTATCCACAAAAACAAAAAGTCCCCCAATCAGGGAATTTTCAAAATTCTATAGAGACCAGACAGCATACTCAAAATATAGAAGGAAGATCCAACCAAAATTGGACTCCAATAAACCAAAGAAAACGAAAAGAACAAAGCGAGGAAAGAGAGGGGGACAATTGGCTAGACAGAGAAAACAAAAGAAAAAGATCAAAAACAAGATTCAATGCAGAGAATTAGTTAAGATTTTCAACCTTTCAAAATATCAATTTACTGAAATACAACTAAATGTGCTAAGAAAGGGTTTAAAATTTGCGCCAGTAAAGGGGCCAAATTCTTTCACACTTTTTATTGACTTACACAAATTTATAAGAAAATTAACTCTGCAGAGACATTTTGAAAAAAGCAAAAAAGAAAGTGCTATATCAACTACAGATGACCTCTCTATTTTATCAGATAGGGATTTACAAGCACTAATAGTACTTGAAGAATTAGAAAATGAGTCTAACATCACAAATAAGGAACATCAATCACAGAACAATGTACACACAAACTTAAAAATACCATCTACTTTTTTCCCAGTACAATCCAAAGGGAACTGTATCCCAACATTTTATGATTTGGTTTCAAACGATTTAACAGATCTTTGTAATAATTATAAAATAAAAAAGACAACCTAAGTAAGAAAGAAAAAAACATTCTTAATGAAATTAAAGACAATGATAACCTCATAATACGTGAGGCAGATAAGGGGGAGGTTTGGTTCTACAAAATCAATCTGATTATTTGAAAGAAGCCTTCAATCTCTTAGGAGACAAAAGGACATACCTAAAATTAAAGGGGGACCCAAGAAAAACCTTTTTAAGAGAATATACACATTTTTTGGATGATGCCAAATACAATGGGATATTAAACGATCAAGAATTCAAATATTTAAACAATCCTTATCCCAAAACGGCAATATTTTATCACCTCCCCAAGGTGCACAAAAGCACCACAAACCCCCCAGGAAGACCAATTGTCTCCGGTATAAATTCACTGACGGCAAGGTTATCTGAGTACGTGGATTATTACATCAATCCACTAGTCCCTCAACTTAAATCTCACCTTAAAGATACTATGGACACCATTAAAAAGATTGAACAAATAAAATGGGATTCTGAATATAGATGGGTCACTATGTATGTATCAGCATTGTATACAAACATACCCCACCAAAAAGGAATCGAGACACTCAGACATATACTAAGGGAGAAAACTAATTTCTCCGACAAACTACAAACATTTATTGCAAATAGTGCTAAATTTGTTTTGGAGAGAAATTATTTTGAATTTGAGGGCGAACACTACCTCCAAATTAGTGGTACAGCAATGGGGACCATTATGGCCCCCAGCTATGCCAATCTCTATATGGGATACTGGGAGGATCAATGTATTTATAACAACAACCGATTCGAGGACAATATTGTGTGGTGGGGCAGATTCATTGATGATATTATACTCATTTGGAAGGGTAGTGAAGAATCTATTAATGAATTTGTGAACTTTGCAAATGCCAACTCAATGAATCTGTCCTTCACACACAAAACAAATCCTCAGGAAATAGAATTTTTGGATCTTGTACTCTTCCACAAAGATGACAAGATATTAACAAAACTGTACAGGAAAGAAACTGACAGTAACGGTTATCTTCCAGCTGACAGTGGACATCATAAGTCTTGGGTTTGCAATATCCCTTTCGGTCAGTTTCAGAGATTGAGAAGAAACTGCTCGAAAGTAGAAGACTATGATAAGGAATCTAATTTATTAAAACAACAATTTGCAAGTAAAAACTACAATGCAAAGATTATAAATACTGCATATATAAAGGCTAGAAATTTAAATAGAGAAGATCTTTTAGCAAAAAATCAGGATGAAATACGAGAAACTAAGAGCATAGAAAAAACTAATAATACTAAGAGAAAAACAAGGGATCCAGGTTTCATCACCACATATAATGAGGCCGCCCCCGAAATCAAACAAATTCTAAAAAAATATTGGCCGGTCCTGAAACAGGACACATTTTTAAAGAACAATCTAGGGGATTGCCCTACAGTAACTTTTAGAAAAAATAAATCTCTAAAAAACATACTTGCCCCCAGCAAACTTAAAAGGAAAAATCATCAAAAAACCTGCAAAAAACCTGGCTAGAAAGTAACAGCCAAGGATTCTATAAATGTAACCGCAAAAATTGCGAAGGCTGTGCACATGCATATAATAAGAACAAACCAACACATGTGGTCCAATCCAAATCCAACAACAAAAGCTGCAAAATAAACACTCTAACCAACTGTAAAAGTGAGTTTTGTGTTTATCTATTAGAATGCAGCTGTGGACTCCAGTATATCGGTAGGTCCAAAAGAGTCTTTAAAACTAGACTATTAGAGCATATTAAAAATATTGAAGCTGGTTTTACAGGACATGACCTTTCGGACCACTACAGAAAATACCATCAGAAAGATCCAAAATGTCTAAAAGGAACGATCCTTGAACATATCCCACAAAATCATAGTGGGGGAGATAGAGTTAGAACATTGAGGCAAAGAGAAACTTACTGGATACATGCTTTTAACACCTTGCATCCAGGAGGACTCAATAAAGATGTAGATATTGTAGCATTTCTATAACAACAATCTTTAGAATCTATAAAATATAGATGCTGTGGGCCATAAAAAGTCCTTACAGCATCAATGCAGGCTCATATATACATACATATATTCATTGTGTGTGTATGTATACATACATATGTTTATTTTCCTATATACATTTTTTAGAGAATTTTTTTTTTATATATATATCTTTACAAGCCACTTATAGACTACATTCTTGGTGGAAAATAAAACAAATTAAATAACCCATAAAAACCATTTAGAGATCAATTTTATGAAATATAGACTGATCATATAAAAGAGGTGATAATAGACTATATATAGGGCTTTTCGTGGTTTATAATTACCAGTAATACAATTTGTTAAACAAACCTTTTTCCCAAGTTAATCCACTAAAGAAAAAACTCAAAATCACCTCGGTTTATTATGGAGGAGAATATTTTTGTTTAGTGTATAACATATTTTTATGAAAAGTCAACAATATTGGAGACATTTTTGTATCTACACAAATATTCATATTAATGTTATACAATGCAAGAATAGAGTTAATTTGATGTCCGATTAGACAATGAATCATTGAGAGTATTTCCAATACCTCTATGATCACTCTTATATGTATTTAGATGCCAGCACAAATATGCGACATATTTGAACATAAAACACTCGATTAGGATAAAAAGTCTTTCTAGTAAGATCTACATTACATTATAACGAAACTTTTAAATATGTCACATTGGAAATAATCTGAACCTTTCCCGTGTACGATTTTTTCCACACTTAAAAATACCCCGGATGATAACAGGGGTGTAACATAATGGACCAATGAATGAGCAGCCGGTTCACACACCCACCCTCCCCGCTAAGCGGGAGTTTTTAAAATGGCCACAACAGACCAGATTCAACAATGCCTCTGAGGAAGAAGTTTTAAACTTTGAAACGTGTAAGGCTGAGTGTTGAATCTGGCTGCTCATCATTAAAGACTATTTTATGTACACCATATATTACTGAAGTGGAAACTTTTATCACAGTGTGGGACGACGGTCCTTTTATTGAGATGTTATATTGATACCTCATACAAACTGAGGTCCCGTTTGTGAGTATCATTCTTGTGCTGTAAATAAATTCGTGTTACCTTTTAAACAGTATTATGCTATGTGCCGTGTTTGTTTCCTCTATATAATACGTTGGAGTTATCAAAGAAACAAAGAACGGTTGCCGACAACAACATTGGAGAACCCGGGAAGTGGAGAGAATTGAAATAAACTACGCGCTGTGGCTCCAACTGACAAACAGAAAATCTATCTGGAACAACGCACAGGATCGCAAGCTTGCTACTGGAGGATCATTACTTGGGCCTGGTACACCCACAATGCCCATTCCTTACCTCATATGATTGAGGTCACCCAATGTGAGTAGCCTGTGAAGCCATTTGGGATTCTTGTCATTCTTTGTCTGCATTGCTGAACGCTCATTTTTGAAGATAAAACACCCTTGCTCATTTAAGACTTGATCAACATATTTGGGAACTATATATTCTCTATGCATTATTCACTGCAATATTGAAATAACAGCTGATAAATTTAATTTATACGGGATCATCCATTTCCTACCTAGTATATGTATACATTGTAGCAATACGCTCTTTTTAGGAATCATTGTTCAATACATTCATGCAATTACTTTGTTACATTAGGTGTATTGAAACAATACACTATATATTGTGAGATCAGCAATGTGGAGTGAACAACTCTTTGTTTTGCTATATACTAATACGGTTTGTTCACCTGTAAGGGTAGTGTGACCATACTTCTCCGTTCACTCCAGCAGCTTATCTCGTATAGGTGGTAATGTATTCTTTGCGCCTCCAGTGTGGCCTACACCTAGGTGTAGCTCACATAACAAAAACCCTTTTCTTCTGAACAATATTTACTCACTTATACCCTTTGGATATTAGCAGCAATTTATAACACCTAAACACATATATCCTATATAAAAACATCATCAATTGAACTATTTTGCACAATACAATAACTAATATTGAATATGGAAAGTACAAACCATATTTTTGGGAATTATTTTAATTTAAATACTAGACAAAAGAATCTTTCCATTTCCACTGAAGATGAATACATTCCGATAAATGGGGATATAGATCCTAAGGATTTGTTTAACAAATTAGAAAGACTAAGTAAACAACAATTAAATCACTGGCACGACGGTGTGAATCTTGAGAGATATATAAAATATAACCTCATTCCAAGAGGCCTTCGTCTCTCAAAACCTATCATATTTGAACCTGAAGAGGTAGAATTTCTCACAGAATGGGAAACTGCCCTAGAAGAGAGCTCCTTAAAACTGGTTAATATTCTAATCAAATATAGACAGTTTAAAATAAAAGAAATTAACAAAGATCTAATTGAATTACAAAAAACTCTTGAAATCCACAAAGAGGATGTTCTGTATAAAGAGTTAGATGAAAACAACAAAAAGAAATTAGAAAGACTAGATAAAATAATTGAAACAAAAAAGAAAAACAAATTTTTGAGGGATTTTCAAGAGTCCAAATTGGAAAACCAAATAACAACTAACGATAGTGAAAAAGAGAATGAAGTCTGGGAAGACACCCCAGTAACTACTCCTTGTACCCCTATAGAGCCATCATGCAGAAGGGAGAGTATACTATCTACACATAAAAGAGAGAATAGATCTAAAACTAAAAATCATTCTAATATTCCACCTTAGGGAAAGAATAGTGTCCAATTCACAGAAAGAGAGAGAATACTAAACAGACAAAATTACCATCAAAATGCTAATAGGTCCAACCAACGACACCATGATCATTTTAGGAACACATACAATAGGGACTATAGGGATAATAGAGATTATTATACTCATAAGGATCACTACACCTATAATGAACATAGAAAAGAGCATAGAAAAAACTAATAATACTAAGAGAAAAACAAGGGATCCAGGTTTCATCACCACATATAATGAGGCCGCCCCCGAAATCAAACAAATTCTAAAAAAATATTGGCCGGTCCTGAAACAGGACAAATTTTTAAAGAAGAATCTAGGGGATTGCCCTACAGTAACTTTTAGAAAAAATAAATCTCTAAAAAACATTCTTGCCCCCAGCAAACTTAAAAGGAAAAATCATCAAAAAACCTGGCTAGAAAGTAACAGCCAAGGATTCTATAAATGTAACCGCAAAAATTGCGAAGGCTGTGCACATGCATATAATAAGAACAAACCAACACATGTGGTCCAATCCAAATCCAACAACAAAAGCTGCAAAATAAACACTCTAACCAACTGTAAAAGTGAGTTTTGTGTTTATCTATTAGAATGCAGCTGTGGACTCCAGTATATCGGTAGGTCCAAAAGAGTCTTTAAAACTAGACTATTAGAGCATATTAAACATATTGAAGCTTATTTTACAGGACATAACCTTTCGGACCACTATAGAAAATACCATCAGAAAGATCCAAAATGTCTAAAAGGAACGATCCTTGAACATATCCCACAAAATCATAGTGGGGGAGATAGAGTTAGAACATTGAGGCAAAGAGAAACTTACTGGATACATGCTTTTAACACCTTGCATCCAGGAGGACTCAATAAAGATGTAGATATTGTAGCATTTCTATAACAACAATCTTTAGAATCTATAAAATATAGATGCTGTGGGCCATAAAAAGTCCTTACAGCATCAATGCAGGCTCATATATACATACATATATTCATTTATATATATATATATGGATGTGTGTGTATGTATACATACATATGTTTATTTTCCTATATACATTTTTTAGAGAATTTTTTTTTTTATATATATCTTTACAAGCCACTTATAGACTACATTCTTGGTGGAAAATAAAACAAATTAAATAACCCATAAAAACCATTTAGAGATCAATTTTATGAAATATAGACTGATCATATAAAAGAGGTGATAATACACTATATATAGGGATTTTCGTGGTTTATAATTACCAGTAATACAATTTGTTAAACAAACCTTTTTCCCAAGTTAATCCACTAAAGAAAAACTCAAAATCACCTCGGTTTATTATGGAGGAGAATATTTTTGTTTAGTGTATAACATATTTTTATGAAAAGTCAACAATATTGGAGACATTTTTGTATCTACACAAATATTCATATTAATGTTATACAATGCAAAAATAGAGTTAATTTGATGTCCGATTAGACAATGAATCATCGAGAGTATTTCCAATACCTCTATAATCACTCATATGTATTTAGATGCCAGCACAAATATGCGACATATTTGAACATAAAACACTCGATTAGGATAAAAAGTCTTTCTATTAAGATCTACATTACATTATAACGAAACTTTTAAATATGTCACATTGGAAATAATCTGAACTTTTCCCGTGTACGATGTTTTCCACACTTAAAAATACCCCGGATGATAACAGGGGTGTAACATAATGGACCAATGAATGAGTAGTCGGTTCACACACCCACCCTCCCCGCTAAGCGGGAGTTTTTAAAATGGCCACAACAGACCAGATTCAACAATGCCTCTGAGGAAGAAGTTTTAAACTTTGAAACGCATTAGGCTGAGTGTTGAATCTGGCTGCTCCTCCTTAAAGACTATTTTATGTACACCATATATTACTGAAGTGGAAACTTTTATCACAGTGTGGGACGACGGTCCTTTTATTGAGATGTTATATTGATACCTCATACAAACTGAGGTCCCGTTTGTGACTATCATTCTTGTGCTGTAAATAAATTTGTGTTACCTTTTAAACAGTATTATGCTATGTGCCGTGTTTGTTTCCTCTATATAATACGTTGGAGTTATCAAAGAAACAAAGAACGGTTGCCAACAACAACATTGGAGAACCCGGGAAGTGGAGAGAATTGAAATAAACTATGCGCTGTGGCTCCAACTGACAAACAGAAAATCTATCTGGAACAACGCACAGGATCGCAAGCTTGCTACTGGAGGATCATTACTGGGGCCTGGTACACCCACAACGCCCGTTACTTACCTCATATGATTGAGGTCACCCAATGTGAGTAGCCTGTGAAGCCATTTGGGATTCTTGTCATTCTTTGTCTGCATTGCTGAACGCTCATTTTTGAAGATAAAACACCCTTGCTCATTTAAGACTTGATCAACATATTTGGGAACTATATATTCTCTATACATTATTCACTGCAATATTGAAATAACAGCTGATAAATTTAATTTATACGGGATCATCCATTTCCTACCTAGTATATGTATACATTGTAGCAATACGCTCTTTTTAGGAATCATTGTTCAATACATTCATGCAATTACTTTGTTACATTAGGTGTATTGAAACAATACACTATATATTGTGAGATCAGCGCTGTGGAGTGAACAACTCTTTGTTTTGCTTTATACTAATACGGTTTGTTCACCTGTAAGGGTAGTGTGACCATACTTCTCCGTTCACTCCAGCAGCTTATCTCGTATAGGTGGTAATATATTCTTTGCGCCTCCAGTGTGGCCTACACCTAGGTGTAGCTCACATAACAAAAACCCTTTTCTTCTGAACAATATTTACTCACTTATACCCTTTGGATATTGGCAGCAATTTATAACACCTAAACACATATATCCTATATAAAAACATCATCAATTGAACTATTTTGCACAATACAATAACTAATATTGAATATGGAAAGTACAAACCATATTTTTGGGAATTATTTTAATTTAAATACTAGACAAAAGAATCTTTCCATTTCCACTGAAGATGAATATATTCCGATAAATGGGGATATAGATCCTAAGGATTTGTTTAACAAATTAGAAAGACTAAGTAAAAAACAATTAAATCACTGGCACAACGGTGTGAATCTTGAGAGATATATAAAATATAACCTTATTCCAAGAGGCCTTCATCTCTCAAAACCTACCATATTTGAACCTGAAGAGGTAGAATTTCTCACAGAATGGGAAACTGCCCTAGAAGAGAGCTCCTTAAAACTGGTTAATATTCTAATCAAATATAGACAGTTTAAAATAAAAGAAATTAACAAAGATCTAATGGAATTACAAAAAACTCTTGAAATCCACAAAGAGGATGTTCTGTATAAAGAGTTAGATGAAAACAACAAAAAGAAATTAGAAAGACTAGATAAAATAATTGAAACAAAAAAGAAAAACAAATTTTTGAGGGATTTTCAAGAGTCCAAATTGGAAAACCAAATAACAACTAACGATAGTGAAAAAGAGAATTAAATCTGGGAAGAAACCCCAGTAACTACTCCTTGTACCCCTATAGAGCCATCATGCAGAAGGGAGAGTGTACTATCTACACATAAAAGAGAGAATAGATCTAAAACTAAAAATCAGTCTAATATTCCACCTTGGAGAAAGAATAGTCTCCAATTCACAGAAAGAGAGAGAATACTAAACAGACAAAATTACCATCAAAATGCTAATAGGTCCAACCAACGACACCATGATCATTTTAGGAACACATACAATAGGGACTATAGGGATAATAGAGATTATTATACTCATAAGGATCACTACACCTATAATGAACATAGAAAATTTGATAATTCAAATAATTATGATCATGATTACAGATATTCAGGATACAATCAGTCAAAACACTTCAGACCCCATTTGTATCCACAAAAACAAAAAGTCCCCCAATCAGGGAATTTTCAAAATTCTATAGAGACCAGACAGCATACTCAAAATATAGAAGGAAGATCCAACCAAAATTGGACTCCAATAAACCAAAGAAAACGAAAAGAACAAAGCGAGGAAAGAGAGGGGGACAATTGGCTAGACAGAGAAAACAAAAGAAAAAGATCAAAAACAAGATTCAATGCAGAGAATTAGTTAAGATTTTCAACCTTTCAAAATATCAATTTACTGAAATACAACTAAATGTGCTAAGAAAGGGTTTAAAATTTGCGCCAGTAAAGGGGCCAAATTCTTTCACACTTTTTATTGACTTACACAAATTTATAAGAAAATTAACTCTGCAGAGACATTTTGAAAAAAGCAAAAAAGAAAGTGCTATATCAACTACAGATGACCTCTCTATTTTAACAGATAGGGATTTACAAGCACTAATAGTACTTGAAGAATTAGAAAATGAGTCTAACATCACAAATAAGGAACTTCAATCACAGAACGATGTACACAAACTTAAAAGTACCATCTACTTTTTTCCCAGTACAATCCAAAGGGAACTGTATCCCAACATTTTATGATTTGGTTTCAAACGATTTAACAGATCTTTGTAATAATTATAAAATAAAAAAAGACAACCTAAGTAAGAAAGAAAAAAACATTCTTAATGAAATTAAAGACAATGATGACCTCATAATACGTGAGGCAGATAAGGGGGGAGGTTTGGTTCTACAAAATCGATCTGATTATTTGAAAGAAGCCTTCAATCTCTTAGGAGACAAAAAGACATGCCTAAAATTAAAGGGGGACCCAAGAAAAACCTTTTTAAGAGAATATACACATTTTTTCGATGATGCCAAATACAATGGGATATTAAACGATCAAGAATTCAAATATTTAAACAATCCTTATCCCAAAACGGCAATATTTTATCACCTCCCCAAGGTGCACAAAAGCACCACAAACCCCCCAGGAAGACCAATTGTCTCCGGTATAAATTCACTGACGGCAAGGTTATCTGAGTACGTGGATTATTACATCAATCCACTAGTCCCTCAACTTAAATCTCACCTTAAAGATACTATGGACAGCATTAAAAAGATTGAACAAATAAAATGGGATTCTGAATATAGATGGGTCACTATGGATGTATCAGCATTGTATACAAACGTACCCCACCAAAAAGGAATCGAGACACTCAGACATATACTAAGGGAGAAAACTAATTTCTCTGACAAACTACAAACATTTATTGCAAATAGTGCTAAATTTGTTATGGAGAGAAATTATTTTGAATTTGAGGGCGAACACTACCTCCAAATTAGTGGTACAGCAATGGGAACCATTATGGCCCCCAGCTATGCCAATCTCTATATGGGATACTGGGAGGATCAATGTATTTATAACAACAACCGATTCGAGGACAATATTGTGTGGTGGGGCAGATTCATTGATGATATTATACTCATTTGGAAGGGTAGTGAAGAATCTATTAATGAATTTGTGAACTTTGCAAATGCCAACTCAATGAATCTGTCCTTCACACACAAAACAAATCCTCAGGAAATAGAATTTTTGGATCTTGTACTCTTCCACGAAGATGACAAGATATTAACAAAACTGTACAGGAAAGAAACTGACAGTAACGGTTATCTTCCAGCTGACAGTGGACATCATAAGTCTTGGGTTCGCAATATCCCTTTCGGTCAGTTTCAGAGATTGAGAAGAAACTGCTCGAAAGTAGAAGACTATGATAAGGAATCTAATTTATTAAAACAACAATTTGCAAGTAAAAACTACAATGCAAAGATTATAAATACTGCATATATAAAGGCTAGAAATTTAAATAGAGAAGATCTTTTAGCAAAAAATCAGGATGAAATACGAGAAACTAAGAGCATAGAAAAAACTAATAATACTAAGAGAAAAACAAGGGATCCAGGTTTCATCACCACATATAATGAGGCCGCCCCCAAAATCAAACAAATTCTAAAAAAATATTGGCCGGTCCTGAAACAGGACAAATTTTTAAAGAAGAATCTAGGGGATTGCCCTACAGTAGCTTTTAGAAAAAATAAATCTTTAAAAAACATACTTGCCCCCAGAAAACTTAAAAGGAAAAATCATCAAAAAACCTGGCTAGAAAGTAACAGCCAAGGATTCTATAAATGTAACCGCAAAAATTGCGAAGGCTGTGCACATGCATATAATAAGAACAAACCAACACATGTGGTCCAATCCAAATCCAACAACAAAAGCTGCAAAATAAACACTCTAACCAACTGTAAAAGTGAGTTTTGTGTTTATCTATTAGAATGCAGCTGTGGACTCCAGTATATCGGTAGGTCCAAAAGAGTCTTTAAAACTAGACTATTAGAGCATATTAAAAATATTGAAGCTGGTTTTACAGGACATAACCTTTCGGACCACTATAGAAAATACCATCAGAAAGATCCAAAATGTCTAAAAGGAACGATCCTTGAACATATCCCACAAAATCATAGTGGGGGAGATAGAGTTAGAACATTGAGGCAAAGAGAAACTTACTGGATACATGCTTTTAACACCTTGCATCCAGGAGGACTCAATAAAGATGTAGATATTGTAGCATTTCTATAACAACAATCTTTAGAATCTATAAAATATAGATGCTGTGGGCCATAAAAAGTCCTTACAGCATCAATGCAGGCTCATATATACATACATATATTCATTTATATATATATATATGGATGTGTGTGTATGTATACATACATATGTTTATTTTCCTATATACATTTTTTAGAGAATTTTTTTTTTTTTTTTTTTTATATATCTTTACAAGCCACTTATAGACTACATCCTTGGTGGAAAATAAAACAAATTAAATAACCTATAAAAACCATTTAGAGATCAATTTTATGAAATATAGACTGATCATATAAAAGAGGTGATAATAGACTATATATAGGGCTTTTCGTGGTTTATAATTACCAGTAATACAATTTGTTAAACAAACCTTTTTCCCAAGTTAATCCACTAAAGAAAAAACTCAAAATCACCTCGGTTTATTATGGAGGAGAATATTTTTGTTTAGTGTATAACATATTTTTATGAAAAGTCAACAATATTGGAGACATTTTTGTATCTACACAAATATTCATATTAATGTTATACAATGCAAAAATAGAGTTAATTTGATGTCCGATTAGACAATGAATCATCGAGAGTATTTCCAATACCTCTATAATCACTCTTATATGTATTTAGATGCCAGCACAAATATGCGACATATTTGAACATAAAACACTCGATTAGGATAAAAAGTCTTTCTATTAAGATCTACATTACATTATAACGAAACTTTTAAATATGTCACATTGGAAATAATCTGAACTTTTCCCGTGTACGATTTTTTCCACACTTAAAAATACCCCGGATGATAACAGGGGTGTAACATAATGGACCAATGAATGAGCAGCCGGTTCACACACCCACCCTCCCCGCTAAGCGGGAGTTTTTAAAATGGCCACAACAGACCAGATTCAACAATGCCTCTGAGGAAGAAGTTTTAAACTTTGAAACGCGTTAGGCTGAGTGTTGAATCTGGCTGCTCATCCTTAAAGACTATTTTATGTACACCATATATTACTGAAGTGGAAACTTTTATCACAGTGTGGGACGACGGTCCTTTTATTGAGATGTTATATTGATACCTCATACAAACTGAGGTCCCGTTTGTGACTATCATTCTTGTGCTGTAAATAAATTTGTGTTACCTTTTAAACAGTATTATGCTATGTGCCGTGTTTGTTTCCTCTATATAATACGTTGGAGTTATCAAAGAAACAAAGAACGGTTGCCGACAACAACATTGGAGAACCCGGGAAGTGGAGAGAATTGAAATAAACTACGCGCTGTGGCTCCAACTGACAAACAGAAAATCTATCTGGAACAACGCACAGGATCGCAAGCTTGCTACTGGAGGATCATTACTGGGGCCTGGTACACCCACAACGCCCGTTCCTTACCTCATATGATTGAGGTCACCCAATGTGAGTAGCCTGTGAAGCCATTTGGGATTCTTGTCATTCTTTGTCTGCATTGCTGAATGCTCATTTTTGAAGATAAAACACCCTTGCTCATTTAAGACTTGATCAACATATTTGGGAACTATATATTCTCTATACATTATTCACTGCAATATTGAAATAACAGCTGATAAATTTAATTTATTCGGGATCATCCATTTCCTACCTAGTATATGTATACATTGTAGCAATACGCTCTTTTTAGGAATCATTGTTCAATACATTCATGCAATTACTTTGTTACATTAGGTGTATTGAAACAATACACTATATATTGTGAGATCAGCGCTGTGGAGTGAACAACTCTTTGTTTTGCTTTATACTAATACGGTTTGTTCACCTGTAAGGGTAGTGTGACCATACTTCTCCGTTCACTCCAGCAGCTTATCTCGTATAGGTGGTAATATATTCTTTGCGCCTCCAGTGTGGCCTACACCTAGGTGTAGCTCACATAACAAAAACCCTTTTCTTCTGAACAATATGTACTCAATTATACCCTTTGGATATTGGCAGCAATTTATAACACCTAAACACATATATCCTATATAAAAACATCATCAATTGAACTATTTTGCACAATACAATAACTAATATTGAATATGGAAAGTACAAACCATATTTTTGGGAATTATTTTAATTTAAATACTAGACAAAAGAATCTTTCCATTTCCACTGAAGATGAATATATTCCGATAAATGGGGATATAGATCCTAAGGATTTGTTTAACAAATTAGAAAGACTAAGTAAAAAACAATTAAATCACTGGCACAACGGTGTGAATCTTGAGAGATATATAAAATATAACCTCATTCCAAGAGGCCTTCATCTCTCAAAACCTACCATATTTGAACCTGAAGAGGTAGAATTTCTCACAGAATGGGAAACTGCCCTAGAAGAGAGCTCCTTAAAACTGGTTAATATTCTAATCAAATATAGACAGTTTAAAATAAAAGAAATTAACAAAGATCTAATTGAATTACAAAAAACTCTTGAAATCCACAAAGAGGATGTTCTGTATAAAGAGTTAGATGAAAACAACAAAAAGAAATTAGAAAGACTAGATAAAATAATTGAAACAAAAAAGAAAAACAAATTTTTGAGGGATTTTCAAGAGTCCAAATTGGAAAACCAAATAACAACTAACGATAGTGAAAAAGAGAATAAAATCTGGGAAGAAACCCCAGTAACTACTCCTTGTACCCCTATAGAGCCATCATGCAGAAGGGAGAGTATACTATCTACACATAAAAGAGAGAATAGATCTAAAACTAAAAATCAGTCTAATATTCCACCTTGGAGAAAGAATAGTGTCCAATTCACAGAAAGAGAGAGAATACTAAACAGACAAAATTACCATCAAAATGCTAATAGGTCCAACCAACGACACCATGATCATTTTAGGAACACATACAATAGGGACTATAGGGATAATAGAGATTATTATACTCATAAGGATCACTACACCTATAATGAACATAGAAAATTTGATCATTCAAATAATTATGATCATGATTACAGATATTCAGGATACAATCAGTCAAAAAACTTCAGACCCCATTTGTATCCACAAAAACAAAAAGTCCCCCAATCAGGGAATTTTCAAAATTCTATAGAGACCAGACAGCATACTCAAAATATAGAAGGAAGATCCAACCAAAATTGGACTCCAATAAACCAAAGAAAACGAAAAGAACAAAGCGAGGAAAGAGAGGGAGACAATTGGCTAGACAGAGAAAACAAAAGAAAAAGATCAAAAACAAGATTCAATGCAGAGAATTAGTTAAGATTTTCAACCTTTCAAAATATCAATTTACTGAAATACAACTAAATGTGCTAAGAAAGGGTTTAAAATTTGCGCCAGTAATGGGGCCAAATTCTTTCACACTTTTTATTGACTTACACAAATTTATAAGAAAATTAACTCTGCAGAGACATTTTGAAAAAAGCAAAAAAGAAAGTGCTATATCAACTACAGATGACCTCTCTATTTTAACAGATAGGGATTTACAAGCACTAATAGTACTTGAAGAATAAGAAAATGAGTCTAACATCACAAATAAGGAACTTCAATCACAGAACGATGTACACACAAACTTAAAAGTACCATCTACTTTTTTCCCAGTACAATCCAAAGGGAACTGTATCCCAACATTTTATGATTTGGTTTCAAACGATTTAACAGATCTTTGTAATAATTATAAAATAAAAAAAGACAACCTAAGTAAGAAAGAAAAAAACATTCTTAATGAAATTAAAGACAATGATGACCTCATAATACGTGAGGCAGATAAGGGGGGAGGTTTGGTTCTACAAAATCGATCTGATTATTTGAAAGAAGCCTTCAATCTCTTAGGAGACAAAAAGACATACCTACAATTAAAGGGGGACCCAAGAAAAACCTTTTTAAGAGAATATACACATTTTTTGGATGATGCCAAATACAATGGGATATTAAACGATCAAGAATTCAAATATTTAAACAATCCTTATCCCAAAACGGCAATATTTTATCACCTCCCCAAGGTGCACAAAAGCACCACAAACCCCCCAGGAAGACCAATTGTCTCCGGTATAAATTCACTGACGGCAAGGTTATCTGAGTACGTGGATTATTACATCAATCCACTAGTCCCTCAACTTAAATCTCACCTTAAAGATACTATGGACACCATTAAAAAGATTGAACAAATAAAATGGGATTCTGAATATAGATGGGTCACTATGGATGTATCAGCATTGTATACAAACATACTCCACCAAAAAGGAATCGAGACACTCAGACATATACTAAGGGAGAAAACTAATTTCTCCGACAAACTACAAACATTTATTGCAAATAGTGCTAAATTTGTTATGGAGAGAAATTATTTTGAATTTGAGGGCGAACACTACCTCCAAATTAGTGGTACAGCAATGGGGACCATTATGGCCCCCAGCTATGCCAATCTCTATATGGGATACTGGGAGGATCAATGTATTTATAACAACAACCGATTCGAGGACAATATTGTGTGGTGGGGCAGATTCATTGATGATATTATACTCATTTGGAAGGGTAGTGAAGAATCTATTAATGAATTTGTGAACTTTGCAAATGCCAACTCAATGAATCTGTCCTTCACACACAAAACAAATCCTCAGGAAATAGAATTTTTGGATCTTGTACTCTTCCACGATGATGACAAGATATTAACAAAACTGTACAAGAAAGAAACTGACAGTAACGGTTATCTTCCAGCTGACAGTGGACATCATAAGTCTTGGGTTCGCAATATCCCTTTCGGTCAGTTTCAGAGATTGAGAAGAAACTGCTCGAAAGTAGAAGACTATGATAAGGAATCTAATTTATTAAAAAAACAATTTGCAAGTAAAAACTACAATGCAAAGATTATAAATACTGCATATATAAAGGCTAGAAATTTAAATAGAGAAGATCTTTTAGCAAAAAATCAGGATGAAATACGAGAAACTAAGAGCATAGAAAAAACTAATAATACTAAGAGAAAAACAAGGGATCCAGGTTTCATCACCACATATAATGAGGCCGCCCCCGAAATCAAACAGGACAAATTTTTAAAGAAGAATCTAGGGGATTGCCCTACAGTAACTTTTAGAAAAAATAAATCTCTAAAAAACATACTTGCCCCCAGCAAACTTAAAAGGAAAAATCATCAAAAAACCTGGCTAGAAAGTAACAGCCAAGGATTCTATAAATGTAACCGCAAAAATTGCGAAGGCTGTGCACATGCATATAATAAGAACAAACCAACACATGTGGTCCAATCCAAATCCAACAACAAAAGCTGCAAAATAAACACTCTAACCAACTGTAAAAGTGAGTTTTGTGTTTATCTATTAGAATGCAGCTGTGGACTCCAGTATATCGGTAGGTCCAAAAGAGTCTTTAAAACTAGACTATTAGAGCATATTAAAAATATTGAAGCTGGTTTTACAGGACATAACCTTTCGGACCACTATAGAAAATACCATCAGAAAGATCCAAAATGTCTAAAAGGAACGATCCTTGAACATATCCCACAAAATCATAGTGGGGGAGATAGAGTTAGAACATTGAGGCAAAGAGAAACTTACTGGATACATGCTTTTAACACCTTGCATCCAGGAGGACTCAATAAAGATGTAGATATTGTAGCATTTCTATAACAACAATCTTTAGAATCTATAAAATATAGATGCTGTGGGCCATAAAAAGTCCTTACAGCATCAATGCAGGCTCATATATACATACATATATTCATTTATATATATATATATGGATGTGTGTGTATGTATACATACATATGTTTATTTTCCTATATACATTTTTTAGAGAAATTTTTTTTTTTTTTTTTTTTATATATCTTTACAAGCCACTTATAGACTACATCCTTGGTGGAAAATAAAACAAATTAAATAACCTATAAAAACCATTTAGAGATCAATTTTATGAAATATAGACTGATCATATAAAAGAGGTGATAATAGACTATATATAGGGCTTTTCATGGTTTATAATTACCAGTAATACAATTTGTTAAACAAACCTTTTTCCCAAGTTAATCCACTAAAGAAAAAACTCAAAATCACCTCGGTTTATTATGGAGGAGAATATTTTTGTTTAGTGTATAACATATTTTTATGAAAAGTCAACAATATTGGAGACATTTTTGTATCTACACAAATATTCATATTAATGTTATACAATGCAAAAATAGAGTTAATTTGATGTCCGATTAGACAATGAATCATCGAGAGTATTTCCAATACCTCTATAATCACTCTTATATGTATTTAGATGCCAGCACAAATATGCGACATATTTGAACATAAAACACTCGATTAGGATAAAAAGTCTTTCTAGTAAGATCTACATTACATTATAATGAAACTTTTAAATATGTGACATTGGAAATAATCTGAACTTTTCCCGTGTACGATTTTTTCCACACTTAAAAATACCCCGGATGATAACAGGGGTGTAACATAATGGACCAATGAATGAGCAGCCGGTTCACACACCCACCCTCCCCGCTAAGCGGGAGTTTTTAAAATGGCCACAACAGACCAGATACAACAATGCCTCTGAGGAAGAAGTTTTAAACTTTGAAACGCGTAAGGCTGAGTGTTGAATCTGGCTGCTCATCCTTAAAGACTATTTTATGTACACCATATATTACTGAAGTGGAAACTTTTATCACAGTGTGGGACGACGGTCCGTTTATTGAGATGTTATATTGATACCTCATACAAACTGAGGTCCCGTTTGTGAGTATCATTCTTGTGCTGTAAATAAATTCGTGTTACCTTTTAAACAGTATTATGCTATGTGCCGTGTTTGTTCCCTCTATATAATACATTGGAGTTATCAAAGAAACAAAGAACGGTTGCCGACAACAACATTGGAGAATCCAGGAAGTGGAGAGAATTGAAATAAACTACGCGCTGTGGCTCCAACTGACAAACAGAAAATCTATTTGGGACAATGCACAGGATCGCAAGCTTGCTACTGGAGGATCATTACTGGGGCCTGGTACACCCACAATGCCCGTTACTTACCTCATATGATTGAGGTCACCCAATGTGAGTAGCTTGTGAAGCCATTTGGGATTCTTGTCATTCTTTGTCTGCATTGCTGAACGCTCATTTTTGAAGATAAAACACCCTTGCTCATTTAAGACTTGATCAACATATTTGGGAACTATATATTCTCTATACATTATTCACTGCAATATTGAAATAACAGCTGATAAATTTAATTTATACGGGATCATCCATTTCCTACCTAGTATATGTATACATTGTAGCAATACGCTCTTTTTAGGAATCATTGTTCAATACATTCATGCAATTACTTTGTTACATTAGGTGTATTGAAACAATACACTATATATTGTGAGATCAGCGCTGTGGAGTGAACAACTCTTTGTTTTGCTTTATACTAATACGGTTTGTTCACCTGTAAGGGTAGTGTGACCATACTTCTCTGTTCACTCCAGCAGCTTATCTCGTATAGGTGGTAATATATTCTTTGTGCCTCCAGTGTGGCCTACACCTAGGTGTAGCTCACATAACAAAAACCCTTTTCTTCTGAACAATATTTACACACATACATATATATATATATATATATATATATATATATATATATATATATATATATATATATATATCAGGGACAAGCATTGGCGCACCTCCAAACACATAAGACCACATATTATTTCACATATTTAAAACTTGTTTCTTAATGCTGCAAAAAATTGCTTTCTTAATATTTCTTAAATTTTTTAAAAAGAGATGGGATCTTAGTCACACAATATGGCCATATTCTGCTCAGCCAGTCACCACTTACAAAGTGTCCCACAATAGACTGGTCCTAACAATATAACATTAGCCTAACTGGGCTGAATAATACAATTCTAATATGCCAAAGTAGGATTCCAACATTGCAATACTATACCTCAAATCAAGACTGCATAGAATGAGGCTCCCTGACTTTATATACACACAGTTAAAGGGACAGTCTAGTCCAAAATAAACTTTCATGATTCAGATAGAGAATGCATTTTTAAACAATTTTCCAATTTACTTTTATCACCAATTTTACTTTGTTCTCTTGGTGTTCTTAGTTGAAAGCTAAAGCTAGGAGGTTCATATGCTAATTTATAAGCCTTTGATGGCCGCCTCTTCTCTCAGGGCATTTTGACAGTTTTTCACCATTAGAGCGTGTTAGTTCATGTGTGTCATATAGATAACACTGTGCACATGTACGTGGAATTCCAGTGAGCCAGCTCTGATTGGCTAAAATGGATGTCTGTCAAAAGAACTGATATAAGGGGGCAGTTTGCAGAGGCTTAGATACAAGGTAATCATAGAGATAAAATGTGTCGTTATATAACTGTGTTGGGTATGCAAAACTAGGGAATTAGTAATAAAGGGATTATCTATCTATTTAAACAATAAAAATTCTGGTGTAGACTGTCCCTTTAAATAACATTCGTCTAGATTACGAGTTTTGCGGTAAGAGCTGCTCGGTGCTAACTTGCAAGTTATTGCCACCGCTCACCTCCCTATAGCGCTGTTATTACAGGTTTGTATAAACCCGGCGTTAGCAGGCAATAAGTGATGATTGAGCAAAATTGAGCTCCATACCGCACTCCAATACCAGCTCTGCTTTGAGCTGGTTTTACGTGCTTGTGCACGATTTCCCCCTAGACATCAATGGGGAAAACTGGCTGAAAAAAAGCCTAACACCTGCAATAAAGCAGCGTAACGCAGCCCCATTGATTCCTATGGGGAAAGAAAAGTTATGTTTACACCTAACACCCTAACATAAACCCTGAGTCTAAACACCCCTAATCTGCCGCCCCCGACATCACCACCACCTACATTACACTTATTAACCACTAATCTGCCACCCCCGACATCGTCGCCACCTACATTACACTTATTAACCCCTAATCTGCCGCCCCTAACATCGCCGCCACCTACCTACATTTATTAACCCCTAATCTTCCGCCTTCAACGTCGCCGCCACCTGCATTACACTTATTAACCCCTAATCTGCCGCCCCTAACATCACCGCCACCTACCTACATTTATTAACCCCTAATCCTCCGCCCCCAACGTCGCCGCCACTATACTAAAGTTATTAACCCCTAACCCTAAGGGCTCCATGTAATAAGCTGTCTGCTAGGTCTTTGTGACTATTTCCGTCTAAATTTCTGCGTGCGGATCAATAACCGTATGTACTATGCCACAAATCCATTGAAAACCTTACATTAACAAATGTCGAGCGAACTTGTCCGCAACTCTTGAATTCTCGTCGTTTTTGTAGATAGAAAATACTCGCTCAACATAAATTTTGCATAAAACAGTAATTACTAAACTATCTATTTATACACTTGTGAATTTCTCCGCACCTACCTCGTTAAAAATCCCTCGCCAGCTGATAGGTGGCGAGCACCATAATAAACAATAGGGTCTATCAGATCAACGCCTACAACTGATTTAAAAGAGGTGTACAATTGAATGGTTACTCACTTTTGATCCTTTTAGCCATGGAGATCCTTCTTCAACTTTATATTATTCGTCTGATGCAAATGAGGGGTAGAAGGCAAATTCGTCAACCTGATGCCCCAAATCCGGTTCGAAGAAGGAGATTACGAGTACAGCGGGTATTCCTTCCTCGGGTTCCTTTAGATGCCCTTTCCAATCGAGAGGTTATTCAAAGGTTCCGTCTGGATCGACATTCAATATTGACTTTATATGCTCAAATAGCACATTTTCTAGAGCCTGTGACGGCTCGTTCAAGGGCCATTCCCGGAATACTCAAGTTTCTTGCTGCCTTGCACTTTTTTGCCACCGGATCATTTCAGGCAGTGTCCAGCGTCATCATTGGTTTCAGTCAGTCTGCCTTTTCTCGTCATCTTTCCAAAGTTATCGATGCACTCATGCATATATTCCCCGAATATGTTTGTCTACCATCTACCACAGAAGAGTGGCAATCGATAAAGTCGCAATTCTACAATTTATAAAATTGACTTTATATAGTGCTGCAATATGTTCCCGTGACAAAGCTGACGTTTCTGACACATTACAGTCACGTGGGACAAACATGACTGACAGGTTGTATGCGATTAATAGTACATTCGCAAATAGCGAGGCGTCATATGTATAAATCATTCGCCATTGCTCAATGCGGATTAGACGCGCCTTTTTTGGGATAGTTTTTAGTACATATGGCGGGCGGGCAACATCTCGCTAGCTGCGAGTTCAAGCGAGTCGAGAAGACAAGTTGTCGGCGAGAAAATTGACGCTTTAGTACATGGAGCCCTAAGTCTAACCCTAACACCCACTAACTTTAATGTAATTAAAATAAATCTAAATAAAACTTACTATTAATAACTAAATAATTCCTATTTAAAACTAAATACTTACCTGTAAAATAAACCCTAAGCTAGCTACAATATAACTAATAGTTACATTGTATCTATCTTAGGTTTTATTTTTATTTCACAGCTAAGTTTGTATTTATTTTAACTAGGTAGACTAGTTCGTAAATAGTTATTAACTATTTGATAACTACCTAGCTCAAAATAAATACAAATTTACCTGTAAATTATAACCTAACCTGAGTTACACTAAGGGGCCCATTTATCAAATGTCTGTCGGACCTGATCCGACAGTGCAGATCAGGTCCGACAGACATCGCTGAATACGGAGAGCAATAAGCTCTCCGTATTCAGCATTGCACAAGCAGCTCACAAGAGCTGCTGGTGCAACGCCGCCCCCTGCAGACTCGAGGCCAATCGGCCGCCAACAGGGAGGTGTCAATCAACCCGATCGCACTCGATCGGGTTGAATTGTGGAGATTCCTGTCCGCCTGCTCAGAGCAGGCGGACAGGGTTATGGAGCTTTAGACCGCTGCTTCATAACTGGTGTTTCTGGCGAGTCTGAAGACTCGCCAGAAACACAGGCCTTCAAGCGCCATTAGGAGCTTGATAAATGGGCCCCTTTAACCTAACCTGACACTACAATTAAATCAATTACATTTATTAAATACAATTAACTAAATTACAAAAAAACAAACACTAAATTACAGAAATTAAAAAAGAAATTATCAAATATTTAAACTAATTACACCTAATCTAATAGCCCTAGCAGTAAAACCCACCACCCACACAACTAAACCCCCTTAAATAAAAACCTACCTAAAAAAAAACCTAAGCTCCCCATTGCCCTGAAAAGGGCATTTGGATGGGCATTGCCCTTAAAAGGGCATTTAGCTATTTTTCTGCACAAACCCTAAGCTAAAAATAAAACCCACCCAATAAACCCTTAAAATAACCTAACACTAACCCCCGAAGATCCACTTACAGTTTTTGAAGACCCGACATCCATCCTCAACGAAGCGGCAAAAGTCATCAGCGAAGCCGGCAGAAGTCCTCATCCAAGCGGGTCGAAGTCTTCATCCAAGCCGGCAGAAGTCTTCATCCAGACAGCATCTTCTATCTTCATCCATCCTGCACCGAGCAGCTCCATCTTCAAGACATCCAGCATGGAGCATCCTCTTCCAAGATGGCGTCCTTTGAATTCCGATTGGCTGAGAGAATTTTAGCCAATTGGAATTAAAGGTGAAAAAATCCTATTGGCGGATGCAATCAGTCAATAGGATTGAGTTTCAATCCTAATGGCTAATGCAATCAGCCAATAGGATTGAGCTTGCATTCTATTGTCTGTTCCAATCAGGTAAAAGAGCTGATTTCTTTGGGGCAATGCCCTGCAATAGGCCCTTTTAAGGGCCATTGGTAGTTTATTGTAGGATAGGGGGTATTTTATTTTGGAGGGGCTTTTTTATTTTGATAGGGCTATTAAATTAGGTGTAATTAGTTTAAATATTTAATAATTTGTTTTTTATTTTGTGTAATTTAGTGTTTTGTTTTTTTTGTAATTTAGTTAATTGTATTTAATTAATGTAATTTATTTAATTGTAGTGTAAGTTTAGGTGTTAGTGTAACTCAGGTTAGGTTTTATTTAACAAGTAACTCTGTATTTATTTTAACTTTATTATAACTATTATTATATTTGTAACTATAAGTTATATTGTAGCTAGCTTAGGGTTTATTTTACAGGTAAGTATTTAGTTTTAAATAGGAATTATTTAGTTATTAATAGTAGGTTTTATTTAGATTTATTTTAATTACATTAAAGTTAGGGGGTGTTAGGGTTAGACTTAGGGTTAGGTTTAGGGGTTATTAAATTTAGTATAGTTGCGGCTATTTTGGGGGCAGCATACTAGGGGTTAATAACAGTAAAATAGGTTGTGGCGATGTTAGGGACAGCAGATTAGGGGTTAATTATATTTAGTGTTTGCGATGCGGGAGTACGGCAGTTTAGGGGTTATTATGTTTATTATAGTGGCGGCGATGTCCGGAGCAGCAGATTAGGGGTTAATAATTTTATTTTAGTGTTTGCGATGCGGGAGGGCCTCGGTTCAGGGGTCAATAGGTAGTTTATGGGTGTTAGTGTACTTTTTAGCACTTTAGTTATGAGTTTTATGTTACGGCTTTGTAGCATACAACTCATAACTACTGACTTTCAGGAGGTGGTGCGAATCTTGATGGTATAGGGTGTACCGCTCACTTTTCGGCCGGGCAGGCAAACTCGTAATACCGGCGCAAAGGAAGTCTCATTGAAAAAGGACTTTTGGAAAGCTGTGTTACTTAGGTTGCATTACGGCCAAAAAATGTGCAGTGCAGCTAAACCTGCAAGACTCGTAATAGCAGCGGTAGTGAAAAAGAGCCTTTACGCTGCTTTTTTACTCATACCGCAAAACTCATAATCTAGCCGATTGTCTGGAACACACCTGAACAGGGTGGAGTGTTTTAAACCAAAGGGATTTGGTCAGTTTCCCTAGTGATAAATCAGAAGATTTGGTTAAGCACATCTAATAAAAACATATATTTAAATGCACATATTGTGAGAGTGCTGCCAAAATGACCAAAATAAGTATTTAACAGGGGCAAGCATTGGCACACCTCCAAACACATAAGACCACATATTATTTCACATATTTTAAACTTGTTTCTTAATGCTGCAAAAAATTACCTTCTTAAAATTTCTTTTTTTTTTTTTAAAAAAAAGATGGGATCTTAGTCACACAATATGGCCATATTCTGCTCAGCCAGTCACCACTTACAAGATGTCCCACAATAGACTGGTCCTAACACTATAAAATTAGCCTAACTGGGCTGAATAATACAATTCTAATATGCCAAAGTAGGATTCCAACATTGCAACACTATACCGCAAATCAAGACGGCATAGAATGAGGCTCCCTGGCTTTATATACACACAGTAAAATTGACTGAGGTCAAGCTGTTATCCTGCAAACTTTGCCTTTTTTCATCACTAGGTACCTAGTATCCCATGCATGTTACACGCTAAGAGCGGGTTATTTTGTTGCAAGAACCATCTAGTGACGTATGGGATATACATTCCTACCAGGAGGGGCAAAGTTTCCCAAACCTCAAAATGCCTATAAATACACCCCCCACCACACCCACAATTCAGTTTTACAAACTTTGCCTCCTATGGAGGTGGTGAAGTAAGTTTGCGCTAGATTTCTACGTTGATATGCGCTTCTCAGCATGCTGAAGCCCGGTTCCTCTCAGAGTGCAGTGAATGACAGAGGGATGTGAAGGGAGTATTACCTATTAAATACAATGGTCAAACTAACGGGGATCTATTTCATAGGTTCTCTGTTATCAGTCGTAGAGATTCATCTCCTACCTCTCTTTTCAGATCAACGATATACTCTTATATACCATTACCTCTACTGATTCTCGTTTCAGTACTGGATTGGCTATCTACTTTATGTAGATGAGTGTCTTTTGGTAAGTATGTTTTCTTTTATTTAAGACACACTCAGCTATGGTTTGGCACTTTATATGTAAAGTTCTAAATATATGTTTTGTACTTATATTTTCCATGATTCAGATTAATCAGTATATTTCCTTCTTGCAGACTGTCAGTTTCATTTTTGGAAATGCATATTAAAAAAAAAAAAAAAAAATCTTTTACCTGAAATTTTCAAATTTACTCTCTTTTCTAAATTGCGTGCTGTTAGGCTCGCGGGAGCGTAAAATGCTCTAATTTATTACGTCATTCTTGGTGCGAGACTTTTTTGGCGCGAGAATTATGTTTGCTGATGTATTTTCGTCATTTCCGGCATCTTAGTTGGCGCCGAGAGTTTTGACGTAGTTGAGTCATCTACGATGCTCGTGTTTGTTGCAGATGTTCTTGGCGCCAAAAAATATTTTGTCAGTTGTGGGCGTCATTCTTGGAGCCAGATTTTTGACATTATTTAAGTCTTTATTTCATTTTGCTTCTGGTTTCCAGAGGCTTATTTTGTTTGCATTTTTTCCTATTCCTGAAACTGTCATATAAGGAAATTGATCATTTTGCTTTATATGTTATTTTTTCTATTACATATTGCAAGATGTCTCAATCTGACCCTGTCTCAGAATCTTCTATTGGAATCCTGCTGCCTGATGTCGGTTCTACCAAAGCTAAGTGCATTTGTTGTAAACTTGTGGTAACTGTTCCTCCGGCACGTGTTAGTTGTCATGATAAACTTTCAAATGCAGACAATATTTCCATTAGTAATAATCCATTACCTGTTGTTGTTCCTTCAACATCTAATGCTCAGGATATTCCTGTTAATGTGAGAGAATTTGTTTCTAATTCCATTCAGAAGGCTTTGTCTGTCATGCCACCTTCTAATAAACAAAAAAGGTCTTTTAAAACTTCTCATAAATTTGATGAATTTTTAAATGACCGACAGCATTCTGATTTATCTATCTCTGATGAGGATCTATCTGGTTCAGAAGATTCTGCCTCAGATATTGACACTGACAAATCTTCATACTTATTTAAAATGGAGTATATTCGTTCCTTATTAAAGGAGGTGTTGATTGCATTAGATATGGAGGAGACTAGTCCTCTTGATATTAAAACTAGTAAACATTTAAATTTGGTTTTTAAACCTCATGTAGTTATTCCTGAGGTTTTTCCAGTTCCTGATGCTATTTCAGATGTAATTTATAGGGAATGGAATAGACTGGGTACTTATTTTACTCCTTCTTCAAAGTTTAAGAAACTGTATCCTTTGCCGACTGATAGGTTGGAGTTTTGGGAAAAGATCCCCAAAGTTGATGGGGCCATCTCTACTCTTGATAAACGTACTACTATTCCTATGGCAGATAGTACTTCTTTTAAAGATCCTTTAGATAGGAAACTTGAATCTTATCTAAGGAAGGCTTATTTATGTTCAGGTCATCTTCTTAGGCCTGCTATTTCTTTGGCTTATGTTGCTGCTGCTTCAACTTTTTGGTTGGAAACTTTAGCACAATAAGTACCAGATCATAATGTGTATAGCATTGTTAAGCTAATTCAACATGCTAATAGTTTAATTTGTGATGCCATTTTTGATATCATTAGAATTTATGTCAGATATATGTATTTAGCTATATTAGCTAGAAGAGCTTTATGGCTTAAATCTTGGAATGCTGATATGACTTCTAAATCAACATTGTAATCTCTCTCTTTCCAAGGTAATACATTATTTGGTTCTCAGTTGGATTCTATTATTTCAACTGTTACTGGAGGGAAGGGAGCTCTTTTGCCTCAGGATAAAAAATCTAAGGGTCCGTAGGAATAACATTGGGCTAATAGGGGTCCCAGAGGATAAGAAATATGAGGACTTAAACGCTTTTATCTCTGAAGTACTACCCCAACTTCTTAAAATTCCATCTAACTACCCACATATCACAGTGGAAAGGGCACATAGGCTAGGCAGACCCTGGGTGGACAATAAAGGTAACCACAGACCCAGACCAGTGATAGCAAAACTTTTAAACTTTCAAGATAAAATTACATTGATGCAATTTTATCGAAAGAACCAACCTATTACACTTGGGGAAACTAAAATCCTCATGTTCCAGGATTTTTCAGCTGAGACAACATCTAAAAGGAAGGCACTAGCCCCCACTTGCACCAAACTAATCCAACAAGGATACAAAGCCACTATTATTTACCCCGCAAAACTTAAAATTACAGAGGGTGAGAATGTTTATATACTAAACAACATGCAAGAGGTAGAGCAACACCTGAAAGATTTTAACTTGGTAGGAACACAATTGCTAGGCCGAAAATAGGCCACTACTGTATGGTTCTTTTTTTTTATTTTTGTCCTCTTTTTTTTCTTAAGCTGTCATGAACATTAACCATGCTGGTCCAGAGGGGAATTCCCCAGGTGGGGTTATCTACTCCCCCCCCCCTTTTTTTTTTTTTTTTTTTTTTCTTCTTCCTTTCCTCCCCCCCTTCCGCACTACCCGCACCATGTTACTAGTTTGATTTTAAATGGCAAATTTTAAATTAATTTCCTGGAATGTGGGTGGGATTTCTACCCCCATTAAGAGAAAAGCCATTCTTACGCACTTAAGAAAACTCGGGACGGACATAGCATTCTTACAAGAAACACATTTGACATCAGGGGAGTCCCTGAAACTCCGATCTTCCTGGGTGAAAGAAATTTTCTTTTCCCCGGGGGTTGGAAGGAAGAGAGGGGTGGCCATTCTAATAGGGAAAAAAATTAACCTAGAGGTCATTCACAGCGAAGTAGATCAGGAAGGAAGATTCGTGATAATAAAAGTAAAAATCTGAAAAATAATCTTTACCATGTGTAACATTTATGCTCCTAACAAATTGGATCCAGATTTTTGGTTTAGGATCCAGGCCAAAATTCTCTCCGTTCAGGAAGGCCATCTGGTCCTTGGTGGCGATTTCAACATGTCTCCTCATTGCCCATTGGACAGACTTAGAAACTCCAATAAAACACTCAAACAAAAAAAGGACAACTTAGAATCTAAATTAATAAAATTAATTACGCAGAATCTTGCGATAAAAGACGTCTGGAGGCTTCAGAACCCTGATCTCAGGGATTATACTTGTCTATCCAGGGCTCATAAAACCCTTTCTAGAATTGATCTATTTCTCATTAATGATAGGCTAAAGCTGTCAGAAGTAAAAGCAGATATACTTCCTATCTTTCTTTCAGACCACGGTCCTGTCTCACTGGAGTTCCAGCTCAACCACCTTAAAAACAGATCAACACGCTTCAACTTTCCTTCATATCTTGCGACCGATCTGAAATTTAAAAACTGGATCAAACTCAAATTTTCCGATTACCTACAACATAATCAAGCCCACATAGGTTCCCCTCTGGTTTTCTGGGAGGCAGCGAAGGCAGTGCTCAGGGGTGAAATTATAGCTTACAGTGCTGCAATGCTTAGAAAAATTAGAACAAGAGAGAAAGAAATTACTAACGCAATAAATAATTCTTATAACTCTTATCTGCTGGAAAAATCTGCTACAAACTGGGCAAAATATGTCCGGGCCAAAAACGCTGGAGACGCATTCGCTGTCTTTCAGGAAACCCAGAGGGATCTAAGATTTCAAGCCAGGATCTATAGATTCGGAAATAAATCCGGCAAATTGTTGGCGAACCTGGTCAAAAGGGAGAAAAAGTCACCTCATATTGAGAATATTCAACAGAATGGTATCTATCTTAATAAATCGGATGAAATTGTTGAGGCATTTGTTAGGTATTATCAGGAATTGTACTCCTACAGAAGTTCAAACCTTACTGAAGCAGTACAATTTTGGAGTCAAATTTCCTGTCCTAAAATTTCGGCTGAGATGGCTGATTCTCTCAATGCCCCAATTACCGAAATAGAGATAAAAAAATCATTTCAGAGCTCGCCACTAATAAAGCACCAGGGCCAGATGGCCTTCCGAATGAGTTTTATAAAATTATGAGCTCAGAGGTCACCCCCTACCTTAAAAATCTATATAATAGTATGTATGCTGAGGGTAATCCAGTGGTTGCCTCCTTTTCTGCCTCCAACACTACTCTAATTCTGAAGGCTGGGAAAGATCCCACCCTCAGGGAGTCTTATAGACCCATAGCTCTCTTAAATGGAGACTACAAAATTCTATGTTCAGTTATTGCCGGGCGCTTTCAGATACCACTCGCCACTGTTATTCACCCGGATCAGGCTGGGTTTCTCTATGGTCGAAACTCCTCAGCAAAAATTAGGGAGGCTATAGTTATTGCGGAGTATTTTAGGACCATGCAGGTGTTGGAGAGTGGGGGAGACGGGATGGAACCAGACTCAGCTATTGTCTCGATAGATGCAGAGAAAGCGTTTGATTCAATACATTTTGATCATCTACTTACCTCTCTGGTTAATTTTGGTTTTAAGGACCAGTTCTTAAATTTTATCACAAATTTGTATAAAGCACCATGTACAAGGTTGATGGTTAATCAAACCCTCTCACCACAGATAATTCTTGGGAGGGGAACACGCCAGGGGTGCCCCCTGTCCCCCCTACTCTTCGACATCTCAATCGAACCGTTGTCAATCATGGTTAGACAACAGTTGTCAGGAATTAGAATAGGTAACCAGGTCATAAAAATTGCTCTTTATGCCGATGATCTTCTCTTATATCTCTCGGATACCAAAACCAGTATCCCTAAACTTCTAGATATCACTGCCAGATTCGGGTCCTTTTCAGGTTACAAGATAAATGAAGCAAAGTCAGAATTGCTTTGGCTCAGACAGAATAGTAACTCTCCTTCTGTTATCCCTTTTTCTGTGGCTAGAAACTCTCTCAAATATTTAGGTATTTTTATCCCTACTTTATCAGGGGAGATCTACAATCTCAATTTTTCTCCAATTCTAGCAAATATTAAAGAGAAACTTAAAAATTGGCAATCCCTGCCACTATCTATCTCCGGTCGGATCGCCCTATTCAAAATGATTTTGCTTCCGAAACTTCTTTATGTATTACAGAACATTCCTCTAATTATGCTGGAAAGGGATATCCGCTGTCTCAATAGCATACTTAGTAGATTTCTCTGACAGGAGAAAAAAGCCAGAATATCCCTAAGTAAACTCTCTCTTCCAAAAAGCAGCGGTGGCCTTGCATTACCAGATATTCGTTCATACAACTATGCTTTCTTGGTCCGGGTGGTGGCTGATTGGATTTCACACAGTAATTATGTCACGAATAACCCCTTAGAGGAAGATAAATGTAGTCCTTACCTACCGCTAGCCTTAATTCACTGCCCACCCAAAGAATTACCAGGCGAAATCAAACGGCTTAAATCTTTTTCTAACCCATTGAAGGCTTGGTGGAAAGTGAGTAGTTCACTATCCTTAAATTGTAAAGTTTCTCAATATCTCCCACTAAGGGGGAACCCGAAATTTCCTGTAGGGTTGAACTCTGTAACATTTAAAAAATGGCATAACCTAGGCTTGGACAGGTTGATACAACTCTGGGACACAGAGAGAAAATGTGTCAAATCTTTCGATGAATTAAAAACAGAGTTTCAAATTAAGAACAAGGAATTCTTTGCATATTTGCAAAGCAGGCATCTCCTCTGTGAGTTGATGAGTGAGACAGGATGGAATTGGACTCTGGGTAAATTAGAAAGCTGGCTCACTTTGTTCAAAAACGGTGTCAGATCCATCTCTATGTGTTACCAGCTAATTAAACTCAGCAAGGGTGAATTAGAACTGGAGAAAATTACTTCCCTATGGAATCGACTGTTACCTCAATCAAACATTGATATAAAAACCGTCCAATCCTCAATTTGCAAAGTAGCCCAGGTGACTCTATCAGCCACCTGGCGGGAGATGCATGTCAAACTCCTACACAATGTATTTCACTCCCGAAAAGGGCCATAAAATTCATAATTTTGCTTTTAATAAATGCCCAAAATGTGCGCTCCCTGCAGCTGACTTAATGCACATGATTTGGACCTGTCCTAAAATAAGGCATCTTTGGTGGAAGCTAGAGTTTTGGTTCAATAAAACCTTAAAAGTCTCTCAACTGGCTCTTACACAGCAACAGATCATCTTTGGTACAAAGCACCATAATCCAAATGATAAATTGATATTTCTTTCTATACTGGCAACTAGATATCTTATTCTTAAAAATTGGAAATTAAGAATAGCCCCATCTATTCCAGAGATCAAGAATTGTTTGAAAAAACAATGCTTGCTAGAACAAAGGGACACTAATCTAGATAATGACTCTGACATCAGACAATTTTTTGCCAAATGGTCAGCCTTTATTAGGTCATTGCCAGATACAGAGACGAATGACTTAATATTCCCATTCAGAAACTCTGGACTGGTGCTTCTGGGTGTCTGGTAACAATTTATTAGTTGAGAGGAGCTTAGATGATTTTCTGGGATTCCCCTGGTCTCATACAATTGCACTCTCTTCCCTAGTTTCTGGCTTCGGCGGGGGGGGGGGGGGGGTGGTGGTGGATTCTTTCTGAGTTGTCCTTGTTCTTCCCCTTCCTTTTTCTCTTGTTCTGTTCTCCTTCCTCCCCTTTTTTTTTTCCCCTCTTCCTTCTTCTCTTTTTCTTTTTTCTTTTTTGGCTTTAGCAACCCATGGTTGGGTTGACTAATTCAGAGATAAAATTTAGCAGAATATTTACTTGCTCACTGTTCTTGATTTAAATGTAAAACAATTTTGAACTGTTTGATTTTTGTGATTTCTTCTGACATTTGTTTTTGTAAATTACTGTTGACATTTAAATAAAATAATTAATAATAATAAAATGGAAAATATGGGAGATAATTACATGTGAGGAACCTAGGTGTCTTAGGCTCTGGAGAAATTTCTGAGATATTTGAGAATTTATATGTTATGTGCAAATGAGAAATATTGAAGATAATTCTCTGTTGAAATTGCATTGCCTGTTTCTGTTCCTGATTCCTTGGGATCATATTTTGTGATGTTATTGTATGATGTAATACTGGATGTTCACATGTGTTTCTCTCAATAAAAAATAATAAAAAAAATAAAAAAATCTAAGGGTAAATTTAAGGCTGCTAACCGTTTTCGTTCCTTTAGTCAAAATAAGGAACAGAAACCTGACCCTTCCCCTAAGGGAATGGTTTCCAATTGGAAGCCTTCTCATGTCTGGAATAAATCCAAGCTATCTAAAAGATCAAAATCAGCCCCTAAGTCCGCATGAAGGTGCGGCCCTCATTCCAGCACAGCTGGTAGGGGGCAGACTAAGATTTTACAAGGATGTTTGGATCAATCCAAAATCATTGGATTCAGAACATTGTTTCTCAAGGGTACAGAATAGGTTTCAAAGTAAGACCGCCTGTGAGAAGTTTCTTTCTCTCCCGCATTCCAGTGAACCCAGTGAAGGCTCAGGCTTTCCTGAAGTGTATTTCAGACCTGGAGTTATCTGGGGTAATTGTGCCAGTTCCTTTTCAGGAATGGGGTCTGGGGTTTTATTCAAATCTGTACATTGTTCCAAAGAAGGAGAATTCTTTCAGATCAGTTCTGGATCTAAAAATTTTGAATCGTTATGTAAGAATACCTACATTCAAAACAGTGACTATAAGGACAATTCTGCCTTTTGTTCAGCAAGGGCATTATATGTCTACAAAAGACTTACAGGATGCATATCTTCATATTCCGATTCATCCAGATCACTATCAGTTCCTGAGATTCTCTTTTCTAGACAAGCATTACCAATTTGTTGCTCTTCCTTTTGGCCTAGCAACAGCTCCAAGGATCTTTTCAAAGGTTCTCGATGCCCTACTCTCTGTAATCAGAGAGCAGGGTATTGCGGTGTTTTCTTATTTGGACGATATCTTGGTACTTGCTCAGTCTTTACGTTCTGCAGAATCTCACATGAATCAACTAGTGTTGTTTCTTCAAAGACATGGTTGGAGGATCAATTTATCAAAAAGTTCTTTGATTCCTCAAACAAGGGTAACCTTTTTAGGTTTCCAAATAGATTCAGTATCCATGATTTTGTCTCTAACAGACAAGATATGTCTGAAATTAGTTACAGCTTGTCGAAACCTTCAGTCTCAATCATTCCCTTCAGTAGCTATGTGCATGGAGGTTTTAGGTCTCATGACTGCAGCATCAGATGCGATCCCCTTTGCCCCTTTGCTCGTTTTCACATGAGACCTCTTCAGCTTTGTATGCTGAACCAATGGTGAAGGGATTATACAAATATATCACAATTAATATCTCTGACTTGGTGGTTAGATCACCATCGTTTAGTTCAAAGGGTCTCTTTTGTTCATCCAGCCTGGACTGTGATCACAACAGATGTGAGTCTTTCAGGTTTGGGAGCGGTCTGTGGATCTCTAACAGCACAGGGGGTTTGGAAATCTCAAGAGGCGAGATTACCAATCAATTTTTTGGAACTCCTTGAGATTCTCAGAGCTCTTCAGTTGTGGCCTCTTCTGAAGAGAGAACCATTTATTTGTTTTCAGACAGACAATGTCACAACCGTGACGTATGTCAATCATCAAGGTGGGACTCACAGTCCTCAAGCTATGAAAGAAGTATCCCGGATACTTGCATGGGCGGAATCCAGCTCCTGTCTAATTTCTGCGGACCATATCCCAGGTACTGACAATTGGGAAGTGGATTATCTTAGTCACCAGACTTTACATCCGGGAGAGTGGTCTCTTCACCCAGATGTGTTTTGTCAGATTGTTCAGATGTAGGGGCTTCCAGAAATAGATCTGATGGCTTCTCGTCTAAACAGGAAACTTCCCAGATATCTGTCCAGGTCCAGGGATCCTCAGACGGAAGCAGTGGATGCGTTGACACTTCCTTGGAGTTATCAACCCGCTTATATCTTTCCGCCTCTAGTTCTTCTTCCAAGAGTGATTTCCAAAATCATAATGGAGCGTTTGTTTGTACTGCTGGTGGCTCCAGCATGACCACACAGGTTTTGGTATGCGGATCTTGTTCGGATGTCCAGTTGCCAACCTTGGCCTCTAACGTTAAGGCCAGACCTTCTATCTCAAGGCCCTTTTTTCCATCAGGATCTAAAATCATTAAATTTGAAGATATGGAAATTGAACGCTTAGTGCTTAGTCATAAAGGTTTCTCTGATTCAGTGATTAATACTATGTTGCAGGCTCGCAAATCTGTGTCTAGAAAGATTTATTACCGAGTTTGGAAGACTTACATTTCATGGTGTTCTTCTCATAAATTCTCTTGGCATTCTTTTAGAATTCCTAGAATTTTACAGTTTCTTCAGGATGGTTTAGATAAGGGTTTGTCTGCAAGTTCCTTGAAAGAACAAATCTCTGCTCTTTCTGTTCTGTTGCACAGAAAAATTGCTAAACTTCCTGATATTCATTGTTTTGTACAGGCTTTGGTTCGTATCAAGCCTGTCATTAAGTCAATCTCTCCTCCTTGGAGTCTTAATTTGATTTTAAGGGCTTTATAGGCTCCTCCATTTGAGCCTATGCATTCTCTGGATATTAAATTACTTTCTTGGAAAGTATTGTTCCTTTTGGCCATATCTTCTGCTAGAAGAGTTTCTGAATTATCTGCTCTTTCTTGGAGTCTTCTTTTCTGATTTTTCATCAGGATAATGCAGTTTTGCGGACTTCATTTAAATTTTTACCTAAAGTTGTGAATTCTAACATTAGTAGAGAAATTGTTGTCCCTTTATTGTGTCCTAATCCTAAGAATTCTCTGGAGAGATCTTTACATTCTTTGGCTGTGGTAAGAGCTTTGAAATATTATGTTGAAGCTACTAAAGATTTCAGAAAGACTTCTAGTCTATTTGTTATCTTTTCTGGTTCTAGGAAAGGTCAGAAGGCTTCTGCCATTTCTTTGGCTTCTTGGTTAAAGCTTTTGATTCATCATGCTTATTTGGAGTCGGGTAAATCCCCGCCTGAAAGGATTACGGCTCATTCTACTAGGTCAGTTTCTACTTCCTGGGCTTTTAAGAATGAAGCTTCTGTTGATCAGATTTGCAAAGCAGCAACTTGGTCTTCTTTTCATACTTTTACTAAATTCTACCATTTTGATGTTTTCTATTCTTCAGAAGCAGTTTTTGGTAGAAAAGTACTTCAGGCAGCTGTTTCAGTTTGATTCTTCTGCTTATAATTTCAGTTTTTTTCATTATAAAGATTAAAACTTTTGATTTGGGTTGTGGATTAATTTTTCAGCAGAATTGGCTGTCTTTATTTTTATCCCTCCCTCTCTAGTGACTCTTGCGTGGAGTTCCACATCTTGGGTATTTGCTATCCCATACATCACTAGCTCATGGACTCTTGCCAATTACATGAAAGAAAACATAATTTATGTAAGAATTTACCTGACAAATTCATTTCTTTCATATTGGCAAGAGTCCATGAGACCCACCCTTTTTATGGTGGTTATGATTTTTTTTTTTTATAAAGCACAATTATTCCAATTCCTTGTTGATGCTTTCGCTCCTTTCTTATCAACCCACTTCTTGGCAATTCATTAAACTGAATTGTGGGTGTGGCGGGGGGTGAATTTATAGGCAATTTGAGGTTTGGGAAACTTTGCCCCTCCTGGTAGGAATGTATATTCATACGTCACTAGCTCATAGACTCTCGCCAATATGAAAGAAATTAATTTATCAGGTAAATTCTTACATAAATTATGTTGTTTCTTATTGTCAGGAAAATATGACATACTGTTTATCCTGCTGAATTTATTCAAGCAAACTTAGGAGCTCAAAATACTGTGAAACCAATCTAGAAAAAAATAAAGATACAGTCCTCAGTCCTGTGTGCAACCAAATGAAGGAGATACAAATAATAAAGTTTGCTCCAACAACTGAAGACTTCCATTTCTACAACTGTGCAGTTTATTAAACCTAAGTATCAGGAAAGAACAAGGGGGAATAACACTTTGATGATACACACTCACTGATCCAATGTGTTTCCTGGCTCTAATAAAGCATCCTCAGTGCAAGGAAACACATCGGATCAGTGAGTATGTGGTTGTGTTTTTTGCCTTGTTCTTTCTGGATAAGTATGTTTAATAGACTTCACAGTGATTTTAAACTGCAAGAACTTCACTATTTATATATCCTTCATAGTGTATGTATTTGCCTGAGACCCTTAGTTGTTAATCAGAAAACAAAACCAAGAAGGAGTAAGAAAATATCTCACCTTACACAGACTCATATGTTATTACTAAGCTCTGTAATATAATCTTAAAGTCCAAACCCCATGACTTCCTGTCTGACATAGCAGGAATTCTGTCAAGATATTATCATTGGGGATTGATGGCAAGACAAAGTATGTTCAGCATATAGAAATCACAATAAATATTTAGGCCTAGATTTAGAGTTTGGCGGTAGCCGTGAAAACCAGCGTTAGAGGCTCCTAACTCTGGTTTTACGCTACCGCCGGTATTTGGAGTCAGTCAGGAAAGGCTCTAACGCTCACTTTTCAGCCGCAACTTTTCCATACCACAGATCCCCTTACGTCAATTGCGTATCCTATCTTTTCAATGGGATCTTTCTAACTCCGGTATTTAGAGTCATGGCTAAAGTGAGCGTTAGAAATCTAACGACAAAACTCCAGCCGCAAAAAAAAGGCAGTAGTTAAGAGCTTTCTGGGCTAACGCCAGTTCATAAAGCTCTTAACTACTGTACTCTAAAGTACACTAACACCCATAAACTACCTATGTACCCCTAAACCGAGGTCCCCCCACATCGCCGCCACTCAATTAAATTTTTTTTAACCCCTAATCTGCCGACCGCCACCTAAGTTATACTTATGTACCCCTAATCTGCTGCCCCTAACACCGCGACCCCTATATTATATTTATTAACCCCTAACCTGCCCCCCACAATGTCGCCGCCAGCTACCTACAATAATTAACCCCTAATCTGCCGACCGCAAAGCGCCGCCACCTACATTATAGCTATGTACCCCTAATCTGCTGCCCCAAACACCACGACCCCTATATTATATTTATTAACCACTAATCTGCCCCCCTCAACGTCGCATCCACCTGCCTACACTTATGAACCCCTGATCTGCCGAGCGGATCACACCGCTACTATAATAAAGTTATTAACCCCTAATCCGCCTCACTCCCGCCTCAAAAACCATATAATAAATAGTATTAACCCCTAATCTGCCCTCCCTAACATCGCCGACACCTAACTTCAATTATTAACCCCTAATCTGCCGACCTAATCTCGCCGCTACTGTAATAAATGGATTAACCCCTAAAGCTAAGTCTAACCCTAATACTAACACCCCCCTAAGTTAAGAACTATTTAATAGCTAAAATAGTTAAAATAATTACAAAATTACCTGTAAAATAAATACTAACCTAAGTTACAATTAAACCTAACACTACACTATCAATAAATAAATTAAATTAAATACCTACAATTACCTACAATTAAACCTAACACTACACTATCAATAAATAAATTAAATACAATTCCTACAAATAAATACAATTAAATAAACTAACTAAAGTACAAAAAATAAAAAAGAACTAAGTTACAAAAAAATAAAAAAAATATTTACAAACATTAGAAAAAAATTACAACAATTTTAAACTAATTACACCTACTCTAAGCCCCCTAATAAAATAACAAAGACCCCCAAAATAAAAAAATGCCCTACCCTATTCTAAATTACAAAAGTTCAAAGCTATTTTACCTTACCAGCCCTGAACAGGGCCCTTTGCGGAGCATGCCCCAAAGAATTCAGCTCTTTTGCCTGTAAAAAAAAACATACAATACCCCCCCCAACATTACAACCCACCACCCACATACCCCTAATCTAGCCCAAACCCCCCTTAAATAAACCTAACACTAAGCCCCTGAAGATCTTCCTACCTTATCTTCATCATACCAGGTTCACCGATCGGTCCTCGGAAGTGTTGATCCAAGCCCAAGCGGGGGGCTGAAGAGTGACGTCCATCCTCGGGCTGAAGTCTGGATCCAAGCGGCGACTGAAGAAATCCATCATCGGGCTGAAGTCGGAAGTCCATCATCGGGATGAAGTCTTCTATCAAGCTGCATCTTCAATCTTCTTTCTTCTGGAGCGGAGCGGAACCATCTTCTTCCAAGCCGACGCGGAACATCCTCTTCAACCGACGACTAGACGACGAATGACGGTTCCTTTAAATGACGTCATCCAAGATGGCGTCCCTCGAATTCCGATTGGTAGGAATATTCTGATTGGCTGATGGAATCAGCCAATCAGAATCAAGTTCAATCCGATTGGCTGATCCAATCAGCCAATCAGATTGAGCTCGCATTCTATTGGCTGATCGGAACAGCCAATAGAATGCAAGCTCAATCTGATTGGCTGATTCCAATATTCCAATATTCCTACCTTAATTCCGATTGGATGACGTCATTTAAAGGAACCGTCATTTGTCGTCTAGTCGTCGGTTGTAGAGGATGTTCCGCGTCGGCTTGGAAGAAGATGGTTTTGCTCCGCTCCAGAAGAAAGAAGATTGAAGATGCGGCTTGATAGAAGACTTCATCCCGATGATGGACTTCCGACTTCAGCCCGATGATGGATTTCTTCAGTCGCCGCTTGGAACCAGACTTCAGCCCAAGGATGGACGTCACTCTTCAGCCCCCCGCTTGGGCTTGGATCAACACTTCCGAGGCTTGGTTCAAGACTTCCGAGGACGGATCGGTGAACCTGGCAGGGTGAAGATAAGGTAGGAAGATCTTCAGGGGCTTAGTGTTAGGTTTATTTAAGGGGGGTTTGGGTTAGATTAGGGGTATGTGGGTGGTGGGTTGTAATGTTGGGGGGGGTATTGTATGGTTTTTTTTACAGGCAAAAGAGCTGAATTCTTTGGGGCATGCCCCACAAAGGGCCCTGTTCAGGGCTGGTAAGGTAAAAGAGCTTTGAACTTTTTTAATTTAGAATAGGGTAGGGCATTTTTTTATGGGGGGGGGGCTTTGTTATTTTATTAGGGGGCTTAGAGTAGGTGTAATTAGTTTAAAATTGTTGTAATATTTTTCTAATGTTTGTAAATATTTTTTTATTTTTTGTAACTTAGTTCTTTTTTTTTTGTACTTTAGTTAGTTTATTTCATTGTATTTATTTGTAGATATTGTATTTAAATAATGTATTGATAGTGTAGTGTTAGGTTTAATTGTAGATAATTGTTGGCATTTTATTTAATTAATTTATTGATAGTGTAGTGTTAGGTTTAATTGTAACTTAGGTTAGGATTTATTTTACAGGTAATTTTGTAATTATTTTAACTATTTAAGCTATTAAATAGTTCTTAACTATTTAATAGCTATTGTACCTGGTTAAAATAAATACAAAGTTACCTGTAAAATAAATATAAATCCTAAAATAGCTATAATATAATTATAATTTATATTGTAGCTATATTAGGATTTATTTTACAGGTAAGTATTTAGCTTTAAATAGGAATAATTCATTTAATAAGAGTTAATTTATTTCATTAGATTTAAATTATATTTAACTTAGGGGGGGTGTTAGTGTTAAGGTTAGACTTAGCTTTAGGGGTTAATATATTTATTAGAATAGCAGTGAGCTCCAGTCGGCAGATTAGGGGTTAATGTTTGAAGTTAGGTGTCGGCGATGTTAGGGAGGGCAGATTAGGGGTTAATACTATTTATTATAGGGTTATTGAGGCGGGAGTGAGGCGGATTAGGGGTTAATAACTTTATTATAATAGCGGTGCGGTCTGGTCGGCAGATAAGGGGTTAATAAGTGTAGGCAGGTGGAGGCGACGTTGTGGGGGGCAGATTAGGGGTTAATAAATATAATATAGGGGTCGGCGGTGTTAGGGGCAGCAGATTAGGGGTACATAGGGATAATGTAAGTAGCGGCGGTTTACGGAGCGGCAGATTAGGGGTTAATAATAATATGCAGGGGTCAGCGATAGCGGGGGCGGCAGATTAGGGGTTAATAAATGTAAGGTTAGGGGTGTTTAGACTCGGGGTACATGTTAGAGTGTTAGGTGCAGACGTAGGAAGTGTTTCCCCATAGCAAACAATGGGGCTGCGTTAGGAGCTGAACGCGGCTTTTTTGCAGGTGTTAGGTTTTTTTTCAGCTCAAATAGCCCCATTGTTTTCAATGGGGGAATTGTGCACGAGCACGTTTTTGAAGCTGGCCGCGTCCGTAAGCAACTCTGGTATCGAGAGTTGAAGTTGCGTTAAATATGCTCTACGCTCCTTTTTTGGAGCCCAACGCAGCCATTCTGTGAACTCTCAATACCAGAGTTATTTAAAAGGTGCGGCCAGAAAAAAAGCCAGCGTTAGCTACGCGGGTCGTTACCGACAAAACTCTAAATCTAGCCGTTAGTTTTTATTGGTCATGTAAAATTACATTCCCATGTGTCTTTCAGGAATACAAAAGAGCAAAAGTTAAACATAATAATTAGCATACAAATCCCAAACATTTAAGAAATAATTGTCTATAATTTGAAGTTTTCCAGAAATGAATTATTAATGGAATTTTTAAAAAGTTGGGTACAGTTCATAATGTTCAGTTGCATTTCTCCAGTCCACTCTAAGGTTGTTGAAACCGGCAGGGGAGGAGATTGTGGAGTAGTATAGCTGGGCCAAACAGTTAGTGTAGTGGTTTTTGCATTAGAGGCTATCTTAAGAGGTGGCAGCAGCAAAGGTTGTAGAAATGGTAGAATTGGTAACCTAAATGTCTTCCTGTGGAGAGATGAATGACAGAACAGTATTGTTATTCATTTGCATTTTCTAAAAAAAAAAAAAAAAAAGCAATTTCTAAAACATGAATCTTACAAACATAGATTAAGGGCTCCATGTACTAAGCCGTCAATTCATCCGTCATTTTAGACGCGGATAAACTCGCCGTTACTCGCCGCGGGCGAAATGGTGTCCGCTGTCACTATGTACTAATAATCCCCCAATAAATAGACAAGTCTAGCCCGCCGCGAGCAGTGGCGGATTATTGATAAATTTGACGCCTCGCTCGCCGCGACTAAGCTGATGTACTTAACTTTCAGTTGAATTGTCTGGCCAATTATTAACACGTGACATGCAAGGTGTCACGAACATCATAGTAGTCGCGGGAATAGAATTTTGCTCCTATAGGTGGAGGCAGGTGGAGGCGACGTTGTGGGGGGCAGATTAGGGGTTAATAAATATAATATAGGGGTCGGCGGTGTTAGGGGCAGCAGATTAGGGGTACATAGGGATAATGTAAGTAGCGGCGGTTTACGGAGCGGCAGATTAGGGGTTAATAATAATATGCAGGGGTCAGCGATAGCGGGGGCGGCAGATTAGGGGTTAATAAATGTAAGGTTAGGGGTGTTTAGACTCGGGGTACATGTTAGAGTGTTAGGTGCAGACGTAGGAAGTGTTTCCCCATAGCAAACAATGGGGCTGCGTTAGGAGCTGAACGCGGCTTTTTTGCAGGTGTTAGGTTTTTTTTCAGCTCAAATAGCCCCATTGTTTTCAATGGGGGAATTGTGCACGAGCACGTTTTTGAAGCTGGCCGCGTCCGTAAGCAACTCTGGTATCGAGAGTTGAAGTTGCGTTAAATATGCTCTATGCTCCTTTTTTGGAGCCTAACGCAGCCATTCTGTGAACTCTCAATACCAGAGTTATTTAAAAGGTGCGGCCAGAAAAAAAGCCAGCGTTAGCTACGCGGGTCGTTACCGACAAAACTCTAAATCTAGCCGTTAGTTTTTATTGGTCATGTAAAATTACATTCCCATGTGTCTTTCAGGAATACAAAAGAGCAAAAGTTAAACATAATAATTAGCATACAAATCCCAAACATTTAAGAAATAATTGTCTATAATTTGAAGTTTTCCAGAAATGAATTATTAATGGAATTTTTAAAAAGTTGGGTACAGTTCATAATGTTCAGTTGCATTTCTCCAGTCCACTCTAAGGTTGTTGAAACCGGCAGGGGAGGAGATTGTGGAGTAGTATAGCTGGGCCAAACAGTTAGTGTAGTGGTTTTTGCATTAGAGGCTATCTTCAGAGGTGGCAGCAGCAAAGGTTGTAGAAATGGTAGAATTGGTAACCTAAATGTCTTCCTGTGGAGAGATGAATGACAGAACAGTATTGTTATTTATTTGCATTTTCTAAAAAAAAAAAAAAAAGCAATTTCTAAAACATGAATCTTACAAACATAGATTAAGGGCTCCATGTACTAAGCCGTCAATTCATCCGTCATTTTAGACGCGGATAAACTCGCCGTTACTCGCCGCGGGCGAAATGGTGTCCGCTGTCACTATGTACTAATAATCCCCCAATAAATAGACAAGTCTAGCCCGCCGCGAGCAGTGGCGGATTATTGATAAATTTGACGCCTCGCTCGCCGCGACTAAGCTGATGTACTTAACTTTCAGTTGAATTGTCTGGCCAATTATTAACACGTGACATGCAAGGTGTCACGAACATCATAGTAGTCGCGGGAATAGAATTTTGCTCCTATAAAAGTTCAACTTATCTAAACAACTTTATTATTGTTCAAAATTTTTTGAAGAGTGTTAACAGAGCGATAACAGATAACAGAGTGATAACAAATATTTTTGTAATATTTATTTACAATTTGGATATGGCTTCATCTGGATCTGATAATATATAAATATTAATATAAAAATAATTATAAAGATTGACAACTATACAATACAAATTTAAAATATAGATTACTCTTTAATTACAGTCGACAAATTTGGCGCAATTTATGTTCATGGAAATGAGAGACAAATTAGACGCCAGTTATGCTGTACAATGCTGATATTACTGCCTTTTATATATGTCTAGACTGGCGTCTAGATTGACTTTCCTATTGTTTTGTACCTTGCCCGCCACCTAAAAGGTGGCGAGGCAAAAATAACGAGGTGGGAGCGGAAATTGTAGCGAGCGGACAAATAGATTTTTTAGTACATTCGTTTTTGGCGAGTTGGTGGTCAAATGTGTCTAATTACAGTGAAAAATGGAGACGTAGCGAGGTTTGGCGGATAAGTACGCTCGCAATTTTAAAGATGCGAGTTTGAACATAGTTGACGACTTTGTACATATCAGTTTGCAAGTTTTGACGCGAGATTTGTTGCGGGTAGCTCGCTGACTGCTTAGTACATGGAGCCCTAAATACAAGTTGATAATCTCACTTGTGACAGTTATGATTTTATAACAATTTGAATATTACAATATAATCTCATACATAAATAATAATATCCATGACAAGTAGATTATATCTGTGGTCACATATTCACACATAAATAAATATGTGTATAAGCATATACACATACGTTTACTGGGAACACACAGTTCCCATTGACCACAATGTAAAGACACTTTTCAGTTCCGTTTTTTTTCTAACACCCCACTCCCACCAACTTTAGCCCCAAAATACTGCCTACTGCAGTAATTTTATTAAAAAATAAAGATGCTGCTATTTTTATTTTTTAATAAAATACACTAGGCTGTATTTTGGTGACATTTATTAAATTAACCAGAGAGCTCATCTCTGGTTAATTTTCCAAGTGCTAATTGCTACCGCAAGCTCGCTTTAGCAATAACCAGCCACTTGAAATGTCTGGTTAATTATCGCCGGCGTGCAATAATGTAGCGCTCCACTTGTAATCTAGTCCTATATCAATCAATAATGAATGACTAATGGCACCTTTTTTGGAGTTCTTTTGCAAAAAAAGCACTAATGACATTTATTATAACAAGTATTATCAATTGTATGAATAATGGGTTTTCTTGAACTTAAAATGTTATTTTACAAGTATATATCTTTAAAAGTTACTGTACGTGTGCTACATATACATTAGTGATTTCTCTGGAACCACATTGATACCTAATTGTGTTCCTTTTCACAGCTAGCATTTATTTTCTTCTGCTACCAGCAGTATGTTACAGCTCTACTTCCTCAGTTGTCATTTTTGTTTAAAGGGACAGTTAACACCTCAGTCATCTTAAGTTTTACTTTAAATTAAGCTGCAAATATCCTCCTGCACCCTTTCTATATCAAGCAGCAGTAACAGTAAAAAAAGTTATTTTAAAAAGAGTATTGTTTCTGGTCACTTTGAAATGGCTGCCAAGCTCCACCCACTGATGACATCACGATCTGGGCTGCATTAAAGGCTTCATTAGTTACAAAAGATTTACTAATTGGAATCAACAGACTGTCAATGCTATTCTTCAGGGTACATAGATGCAGTCCAGATTGTGATGTCATCAGTGGGCAGAGCTTGGCAGCCATTTCAAAGTTATCAGAAACAATAGTTATTTTAAAATAACCTTTTAATTGTTACTGCTGCATGATATAGAAAGGGTGCAGTGGGATATATGCAGCTTAATCTAAAGTAAGACTTCAAGATGACTAAGGTGTAGACCGTCCCTTTAAGCCACAGTAATGATGCCTGTGCTTAATACTAGACAGTGAGCTGTTCTGATCCAAGGATAACACTGCCTGCTTATGCTCTTTCCAGGAACAATTTATATTCCTCTTAATTGGATCCTTAAAGGGATAGTTAAGTCAAAAGTCAAATTTCATGATACTGATAGAGCATGCAATATTAAACAACTTTCTAATTTTACTTCTATTACTAAATTTTCTGTGTTTTCTTAGTATTCTTTATTGAAGAGTTTACCTAGGTAGACATGGGAGCAGCAGTGCACTACTTTGATCTTGCTGTTTTTGGCAGCAGCACACATGTATTTTGTCATTGGCTCACAAGATGTGTTCCGCTAGCTCCCAATAGTGCATTACTGCTATTGAACCTTGTCTTCACCAATGGATAAAAGAGAATTAATCAAATTTGATACTAGAAGTAAATTGGAAAGCTGTTTACAATTCTATGCTCTGTCTAGATAATGAAAGTTTATTTTTTACTATATAGTCCCTTTAAACACAGCAGCCACAGGTACCATCATTTAAAACACAACTTTTATTAAAACATCCTTATATAAAAGCATATAGTAAACAAGATCCCCATAAAGAATGTCATAGTGTGACAGCAGTGCTCATCATGCAGTTCTAGTACAATTGTTCATAGTATATAAACCCCTTTAGTTACTGTCTCCTCTCTTTGGCCTAGATTTGGAGTTTGGCGGTAAAAGGGCTGTTAACGCTCCGCAGGCTTTTTTCTGGCCGCACCATAAAATTAACTCTGGTATCGAGAGTTCAAACAAATGCTGCGTTAGGCTCCAAAAAAGGAGCGTAGAGCATTTTTACCGCAAATGCAACTCTCGATACCAGAGTTGCTTACGGACGCGGCCGGCCTCAAAAACGTGCTCGTGCACGATTCCCCCATAGGAAACAATGGGGCTGTTTGAGCTGAAAAAAAACCTAACACCTGCAAAAAAGCAGCGTTCAGCTCCTAACGCAGCCCCATTGTTTCCTATGGGGAAACACTTCCTACGTCTGCACCTAACACTCTAACATGTACCCCGAGTCTAAACACCCCTAACCTTACACTTATTAACCCCTAATCTGCCGCCCCCGCTATCGCTGACCCCTGCATATTTTTTTAAACCCCTAATCTGCCGCTCCGTAAACCGCCGCAACCTACGTTATCCCTATGTACCCCTAATCTGCTGCCCTAACATCGCCGACCCCTATATTATATTTATTAACCCCTAATCTGCCCCCTCAACGTCGCCGACACCTGCCTACACTTATTAACCCCTAATCTGCCGAGCGGACCTGAGCGCTACTATAATAAAGTTATTAACCCCTAATCCGCCTCACTAACCCTATCATAAATAGTATTAACCCCTAATCTGCCCTCCCTAACATCGCCGACACCTACCTTCAATTATTAACCCCTAATCTTCCGAGCGGAGCTCACCGCTATTCTAATAAATGGATTAACCCCTAAAGCTAAGTCTAACCCTAACACTAACACCCCCCTAAGTTAAATATAATTTTTATCTAACGAAATAAATTAACTCTTATTAAATAAATGATTCCTATTTAAAGCTAAATACTTACCTGTAAAATAAACCCTAATATAGCTACAATATAAATTATAATTATATTATAGCTATTTTAGGATTAATATTTATTTTACAGGCAACTTTGTAATTATTTTAACCAGGTACAATAGCTATTAAATAGTTAAGAACTATTTAATAGTTACCTAGTTAAAATAATAACAAATTTACCTGTAAAATAAATCCTAACCTAAGATATAATTAAACCTAACACTACCCTATCAATACATTAATTAAATAAACTACCTACAATTACCTACAATTAACCTAACACTACACTATCAATAAATTAATTAAACACAATTCCTACAAATAAATACAATTAAATAAACTAGCTAAAGTACAAAAAATAAAAAATAACTAAGTTACAAAAAATAAAAAAATATTTACAAACATAAGAAAAATATTACAACAATTTTAAACTAATTACACCTACTCTAAGCCCCCTAATAAAATAACAAAGCCCCCCAAAATAAAAAATTCCCTACCCTATTCTAAATTAAAAAAGTTACAAGCTCTTTTACCTTACCAGCCCTGAACAGGGCCCTTTGCGGGGCATGCCCCAAGAAGTTCAGCTCTTTTGCCTGTAAAAAAAAACATACAATACCCCCCCCCCAACATTACAACCCACCACCCACATACCCCTAATCTAACCCAAACCCCCCTTAAATAAACCTAACACTAATCCCCTGAAGATCTTCCTACCTTGTCTTCACCATCCAGGTATCACCGATCCGTCCTGGCTCCAAGATCTTCATCCAACCCAAGCGGGGGTTGGCGATCCATAATCCGGTGCTGAAGAGGTCCAGAAGAGGCTCCAAAGTCTTCCTCCTATCCGGCAAGAAGAGGACATCCGGACCGGCAAACATCTTCTCCAAGCGGCATCTTCGATCTTCTTCCATCCGGAGCGAAGCTGCAGGATCCTGAAGACCTCCAGTGCGGAACATCCATCCGGACCGACGACTGAACGACGAATGACTGTTCCTTTAAGGGACGTCATCCAAGATGGCGTCCCTCGAATTCCGATTGGCTGATAGGATTCTATCAGCCAATCGGAATTAAGGTAGGAATTTTCTGATTGGCTGATGGAATCAGCCAATCAGAATCAAGTTCAATCCGATTGGCTGATCCAATCAGCCAATCAGATTGAGCTCGCATTCTATTGGCTGTTCCGATCAGCCAATAGAATGCGAGCTCAATCTGATTGGCTGATTGGATCGGCCAATCGGATTGAACTAGATTCTGATTGGCTGATTCCATCAGCCAATCAGAAAATTCCTACCTTAATTCCGATTGGCTGATAGAATCCTATCAGCCAATCGGAATTCGAGGGACGCCATCTTGGATGACGTCCCTTAAAGGAACAGTCATTCGTCGTTCAGTCGTCGGTCCGGATGGATGTTCCGCGCTGGAGGTCTTCAGGATCCTGCCGCTTCGCTCCGGATGGAAGAAGATCGAAGATGCCGCTTGGAGAAGATGTTTGCCGGTCCGGATGTCCTCTTCTTGCCGGATAGGAGGAAGACTTTGGAGCCTCTTCTGGACCTCTTCAGCACCGGATTATGGATCGCCAACCCCCGCTTGGGTTGGATGAAGATCTTGGAGCCAGGACGGATCGGTGATACCTGGATGGTGAAGACAAGGTAGGAAGATCTTCAGGGGATTAGTGTTAGGTTTATTTAAGGGGAGTTTGGGTTAGATTAGGGGTATGTGGGTGGTGGGTTGTAATGTTGGGGGGGGTATTGTATGTTTTTTTTTACAGGCAAAAGAGCTGAACTTCTTGGGGCATGCCCCGCAAAGGGCCCTGTTCAGGGCTGGTAAGGTAAAAAAGCTTGTAACTTTTTTAATTTAGAATAGGGTAGGGAATTTTTTATTTTGGGGGGCTTTGTTATTTTATTAGGGGGCTTAGAGTAGGTGTAATTAGTTTAAAATTGTTGTAATATTTTTCTTATGTTTGTAAATATTTTTTTATTTTCTGTAACTTAGTTCTTTTTTATTTTTTGTACTTTAGCTAGTTTATTTAATTGTATTTATTTGTAGGAATTGTGTTTAATTAATTTATTGATAGTGTAGTGTTAGGTTAATTGTAGGTAATTGTAGGTAGTTTATTTAATTAATTTATTGATAGGGTAGTGTTAGGTTTAATTATATCTTAGGTTAGGATTTATTTTACAGGTAAATTTGTTATTATTTTAACTAGGTAACTATTAAATAGTTCTTAACTATTTAATAGCTATTGTACCTGGTTAAAATAATTACAAAGTTGCCTGTAAAATAAATATTAATCCTAAAATAGCTATAATATAATTATAATTTATATTGTAGCTATATTAGGGTTTATTTTACAGGTAAGTATTTAGCTTTAAATAGGAATCATTTATTTAATAAGAGTTAATTTATTTCGTTAGATAAAAATTATATTTAACTTAGGGGGGTGTTAGTGTTAGGGTTAGACTTAGCTTTAGGGGTTAATCCATTTATTAGAGTAGCGGTGAGCTCCGGTCGTCAGATTAGGGGTTAATAATTGAAGTTAGGTGTCGGCGATGTTAGGGAGGGCAGATTAGGGGTTAATACTATTTATGATAGGGTTAGTGAGGCGGATTAGGGGTTAATAACTTTATTATAGTAGCGCTCAGGTCCGCTCGGCAGATTAGGAGTTAATAAGTGTAGGCAGGTGTCGGCGACGTTGTGGGGGGGCAGATTAGGGGTTAATAAATATAATATAGGGGTCGGCGGTGTTAGGGGTTGCAGATTAGGGGTACATAGGGATAACGTAGGTGGCGGCGCTTTGCGGTCGGAAGATTAGGGGTTAATTATTTTAAGTAGCTGGCGGCGATGTTGTGGGGGGCAGGTTAGGGGTTAATAAATATAATACAGGGGTCGGCGGGGTTAGGGGCAGCAGATTAGGGGTACATAAGGATAACGTAGGTGGCGGTCGGCAGATTAGGGGTTAAAAATTTTAATCGAGTGGCGGCGGTGTGGGGGGACCTCTGTTTAGGGGTACATAGGTAGTTTATGGGTGTTAGTGTACTTTAGGGTACAGTAGTTAAGAGCTTTATAAACCGGCGTTAGCCAGAAAGCTCTTAACTCCTGCTATTTTCAGGCGGCTGGAGTTTTGTCGTTAGAGCTCTAACGCTCACTTCAGAAACGACTCTAAATACCGGCGTTAGAAAGATCCCATTGAAAAGATAGGCTACGCAAATGGCGTAGGGGGATCTGCGGTATGGAAAAGTCGCGGCTGAAAAGTGAGCGTTAGACCCTTTAATCACTGACTCCAAATACCAGCGGGCGCCCAAAACCAGCGTTAGGAGCCTCTAACGCTGGTTTTGACGGCTACCGCCGAACTCCAAATCTAGGCCTTTGTATGCCTCATGCAGAACATCTGGTTTACATCTATTTTTAAAATCAAGTACAATTGGCTATTTCACTATTTTTATATGCAGTGAAAGATTGCTGAAAGATGATAATTTGATAGCACACACTCATATAACAAAACGTAAAGTTGAAAGATGCATCAATGTAAAACACTTAATTAAGGTATAAGATTTGTTCCTATCTATGGAACTTCAGCTATTCATGCACTATAACTGTTCTAAAATCTCCATCTGACATGACAGCACTCAACTAGTCTTTGGCTTCAACTTATTAAATGTCAGGCAGACATGATTCCTTGTAGAGAATCATGTTCACCCATCATCGCTAAATAATGACAGCATACGCTGTTGGCATTTAACAATGCCCAAGCGTTTTTTGTGAAATTCTTGTACAATGCCACCCCCTGTACATTTGCGGCCAATCAGCTGCTAGCAGGGGGTGTCAATCATCCATCGGATCGGGATGATTGAGGAGCTGGGGTCTTACGACCGCTGCATCTTAACTTCTGTTTCCCATGAGCCGTAAACTACAGGTGTAGATAGCGGCATCCGCTGCTTATTAATTCACCCCTTTGTCTCATTCTCCTATGATTCTGCTATCTCACACCTATATATCACTTTCCTTACACCTACATTTTAATATGTTATCCTAGTATACATCTAGATTGACCAATCCTATATTATAAAAGACAAGTGTTTGTCTGAAGCCGTCATGCGCAGTTCAGACAAACACTTGGCCTTAGACAGCAGCTGATCGCACGCGCACCCACCCGACTTCGCACGCGCCACCCCCTGCAGATGAAACCAGCAGCGCGAGGTCCGGGCAAAGAGCACAGCTGATCGCACGCGCACCCCTGCAGATGTAACCAGCGGCGCGAGGACCGGCAAGTGAAGGCGCAAAGAGAGAGAGAGAGAGAGAGAGAGAGAGAGAGATAGAGAGAGAGAGAGAGAGAGAGAGAGAGAGAGAGAGAGAGAGATTAAATATAACACAACACGTGGTTAACTTTATTTAGAGTGCTCTCTTCCTTTTCTACTTTTGCACTATATGGTTGGATAATTAAGGGTGATTCCAAAGGTATAGCACCTCTTATAAAGGCTTGCATTGCTGAAATGTGTAGAGGCTTCTCCTGATAAGCGGTCAATCTACAAGCAGCTGTACTGGTAGATCCTAACTGATAATTCCGAAAACAGTTTTGCTTTTGGAGTAAAGTGTTACACTTTTGAAATAATGACAGGTTGCAAGTCATCTTTGGGAAGCCTACCACCTTTTTCTAATTGGGACAAAGGTCCAGAGAACAGCAAGAAAATAGGTTCTTACACCCTTACAGCAGTGATCATGCAGGGTACGGAGAGGAGCTGACAAGCTGACACGCTGAAAAGTTAGGAGGATATTATATAAACGTACTTGCTCTTATATCCAATGACTATTTGTATTATTACTGAACAGTCAGATTGGTACACAAGAGTGTGACAGATTCCTTAACATCTACACTAGAACCTTTTACCACTTGGTCCTACTTGAATTGTTTCATATATGATAAGTTCTTGATGCAGCTATTTTAGATATGCTACATATGTTGTTTTAGTGCAATAAGAAGCATTTCCGATACATTTTATTTTATTTTATTTAATTATACTAGCGCTGGTGTTAGTAATCAAATAATGTCTGGAATTTAAATCATATCCTTATCCTTATCTTGTCATTTTCCGAAATAAATAATATATTTTTATTATAATTATTTTATGCTATTCATTTATGTTCCATAGTAGAATCCTCCTCAATTGCTTGCTTAGCGCTGCTTTTGTGTGTTGTACTTGTTTTGTTTAACCTTAAAGAGACACTCAAGTCAAAATTAAAGTTTCATTATTCAAACTTTCCAATTTACTTCCATTAAAAAAAAGTGCACAGTCTTTTTATATTTAAACGTTTTGAGTCACCAGATCCTACTGAGCAAGTGCAAGAATTCACAGGAAAAGCGTATATGCATTTGTGATTGGCTGATGGCTGTCACATGGTACGTGTATGCATTTATGATTGGCTGATGACTGTCACATGGTACAGGGGGAGTGGAAATAGACATAACTTTTAAAATTGTCAGAAAAAAAATCTACTATTGATTTGAAGTTCAGACTTAGTGCTATTGCATTGTCTTGTTATCTTGCATTTGTTGATTATGCAAATCTACTGTGTTGACTGGTCCTTTAAGGGAGTAAAGGGTTCTTTGGAAGTTTCAGCTATATTGAGGAACGGATGCTAAACTGTTTGTATACTCTTTAGTTTTATAGCACCTCTTATGAACTGAATTTTATATATTAATTAGGAGACCCAGTTGGAGTGCTTAGCCTGTCTTTTCATTTACCAATATCCTATATTGACCTTTATCTGGCTTTCATTATTTTTTATGCTTTCACAACAACCGCCTCTTGAACATTATCCCAGGTGGGGCTTGTATTATGATGGGTCATATCACAGGAAGAGAGTGTTGCAATGGTGTATGAGCAGGCTTTTAAAATATGTATTAGAGAGTGCAGTTCTAAAGGGTGCTGAGAGGTGATAAGCCCGCAATACATCTGTACATTATTCAATTTGGTCTATATACACGTTTGTTAAACAAGATATCAAGTATTTCCCTTACATTCTAAATAATTATAAAGAAATTCTTTCAAATAGCTCTATACAGTATATAATAATCCAGCTTTTTGTTTTTAATAATGTTAGTTAATTGTAGTTTAGGTACTAAGTGTTCAGGCCTTTAATGGAGTCCAAGTTAACAGAAATTATTTTTTAAAAATATAATTACAAAAACACCAAAAGGAACAATAGTATAATAAGGAATTTTATTTTATACTTTGAGATGGTAATATAAAATGATAAATTGTATATATAAATAAACTCTGCAATATACTTTTATTATTTATTTTGTCCCCTTGTCCTGTAATTCCACTCTTACATTTTGAGCTTTTCAGCTACTGTTAGAAATGGAAATTCAGAAAACTGTTATATTCCACACAGCCATTGGCTGCACACTCTAGTGACCTTTTATAATTGTCCCTAATTGGCCATAGCAGAGAAGGTAACCTAAGTTACAACATGGCAGCTCCCTTTGTTTTATGGCCACTAAAACTTTACAATTATTTTTTCAATATTTAAACAGCTAAGGAAACTTTAAAAAATACATCTACATGTTATTCTCAGACTAATGTTTTCTTTGAATGCATCATTCTACGTAGCATTTATTTAGTGTTTAATGTCCCTTTAACACACAATTATACATCTAGAAAACTGTAACTGCACATACAGTATATAGAATATACAATATTGTCATAGTTATATACTTACAATAATATGAATCTAATGATATATAGGAGATTATTACACTCTCTTACTAAATTGTTACAAATTATAAGGGATATTTCAGAGCACAAGAATGAATCTATTATAACCAAAGCTTCCCTAAAAAAAAGGGTAAATGCTGATCAGATTATGCTTGCAAAAGTCAAGCAAACTTTTAATATGTTGATAAATATACAGTGCAAACTCTTTACTTGATCTCTTGACTTGATTGAGGTTTTATAAAATCTGGACAATGTAATAAAGGGTCAGTGTATTGCAAAATTGGTTCCCCCTTAATGTGTTTCTGATGGCTTTTTTTAGTAAATGAATTGTATAAAAGCTGCAGTGTATAAAATGTGTTGAGAATTGCTTCTTTATGTTTATGTTTGTATATGAAATACTTGTTTTTGCTAGATGTAATTAAAATAGGCTGAGCTTGCAGGGAGAGTGGATGTCCTTATCTTTGTTTCTCTATATGCACAATATCCTCTTTATCTTATCTCTTTCTGATTACATTAAAGCAAGTGCAATTGAAAATTAACATTTTAGTACAAATATCTCACACGCTCATTGGGAGAATAAATTATTCTTCAGCTTCATGTTTACATAGATTTATTATAGCCAATTCTCAGTATAGGTGGGGATACAATAGGCAAAATAAGCTACTTCAAATTACAAAATAAAGGTAAAGGAGCTATTTTTATATAATTGAATACACTCTAAAAGGTAAAATGGATAACTGGGAAAAAAGTAAGGAAGAAAATGTTAAAGTAAACTGTCCTTTTAAGGCTGATTTTTTAAAACAAATATTAATTGATTTAAAGGGACATCAACCCTTTAATGTGTTTCCAAATATACCTTTTTGCTGGAGTATATTAAATTATTTAAAACAATATTTATGCAACTCTAAAAGTAAAATCCTCCATTATATAAATGTAGCACAAAAATTATTGTATAGCACATTTAGGCAAGTGTCCCCACTTGCTTTCTCACATAAGTGGTCTGTATACATTGTTTAAAATGCACCAGAGGACTCTGGATAAAATGTGCAATATAGATATATCATATCTCACAGTTTTTGACTTCCATACTGTATGTGACCCAGAATACCCTTATTGTGGCAAAACTAAAACTACTTCTCTATAGCTTTTTAATGCTTGTTAGCTCTCATCCCAGAAGTTAGGCTTGATTTGATGCAAAATGAAGCTTATTTCCAGGGCAAAAACAATATTAAGTTATAGTAGCGATAAAATTGTAAGACTCAAATTCTCCATTTCGTAAAAGTGATAACCACTCAAATGATTGTATAGCCAAGTAGCACATGTAGCCATGTATCACTGCTTGCTTTCCCACAGGAGCATCCTGTATACATTGGGCCCCATGTATTAAAGGGAGGATGTCTATGTTGGCAGCACACACTGTACATATGCTGCATGTTTGTTCCATGACCTTTGCACAAGAGCAAAGCCTGTCAATCATCCCAACTGGGTGTTTTATATTCAGCTCATCAGAGGTGGCAGAAATGCATTGGAACATTGTAAACATTCAAGTACATAAGTAACAGTAAACAACTTAGTCAAATTAATGGACATGTAACAAGGCTATGAATGGATCTACAAAATAGAAGTTTGGAGGCACAACAGATGCAATGGCAAGATAAATTGATTCAAACAAATGCTAAAACTCAAAAGAATGTTAAGTCAATAAAATGGTTTATATAGGCAGTAGTCATGAGTAGGATTTATGGACAGATTGTCATAGCAAAGACAAAGCTAATAAACAAACAGGAATGGCAAATACAGCATGTACAGGGGATATAATGCCAATGACAGTAGTATGACAGCTATATTTTAATATGGCCAGCAGGTAATGCATAGGCCAAATATATATAGCAAGTTTAATATAGCAGAGTATGTAAAGTTGACCTGGTATAGCCATAAGATATTGCATTAGGGCGCCATGTTTTAAAAAGTGAGTGGATAAGCTTCTTAACTTGAGAAGCTGTCCATTCACCTACACGGCATACGGCATCAGACAAATAGGATCTGCTGCCTATATGTATCTTTACACGCACAAGCAAGAGTTTAAAGACCACCCCTTTCTCTTGCATGACCAATCTATCAATCACCCTGAGTTAATGAGGTCTAATGACTGTTACTTCTTACATTGCCTATTAAGAATTGCCTATTCTGTCCTTATATGTTCTGTTATTGAGAAAACTCTACTTATAATGACCTTCTTTAGATAACTAGAACCAAAAAAAGTTGCAGTATTTGTATCTGAATATAAGCGGCATAATATTGTTTTAGTTGACTCCATTTGTTCAGAAAATATTTCATTTTAGATTCTAACATTATCAAAGTATTGTGTTGTTCAATCATTAACTGATTATGCAGTAATTCCAAATATTCTGAGACGTTAGGACTTTATTTTTTTTTTCAATGTTTCATCACCAATCAGCAAGAGCAACCCAGGTTCTGAACCAAAAATGGGCCAGCTTCTAAGCTTACATTCTTGCTTTTTAAATAAAGAAAGCATGAGAAGGAAGACAATTTGATAATAGGAGTAAAGAAGAAAGTTGCTTACAATTGCATGCTCTATCTGAGTCATGAAAGAAAGAAAATGGGTTTAGTATCCCTTTAAAGGGTCAGTCTACACCAGAGTTTTTATTGTGTTAAAAGACAATCATTTTATTACCCATTCCCCAGTTTTGCATAACCAACACGGTTCTATTATTATACTTTTTAGCTCTGTGATTACCTTGTATCTAAGCCTCTGCAGACTGCCTCCTTATCTCAGTGCTTTTGACAGACATGCAGTTTAGCGAATCAGTGCAGACTCCTAAATAACTCCACAAGAGTGAGCACAGTGTTATCTATATGACACACATGAACTAGCCCTGTCTAACTGTGGAAAACTTTCAAAATGCTCTGAGCTAAGAGGGGGTTTTCAAAGGTTTAGAAATCAATTTGAGCTTTTCAAAAATACCATCAAGGGAACAAAGCAAATTTGATGATAATAGTAAATTAGAAACTTGTTTAAAATTGCCTTCCCTATCGGAATCATAAACTTTTAATGTTTACTAGACTGTCCATTTAAGTCTAATCAACAAGTCATACAAATGGTCAACATTAAATTAATTCATTGTGGATAGTTTAGTTCAATAATGATCATATCATAATATTTTTAATGCATTTTTTTTTACTTAACTAATAATATCAATTCATGATGTGTGCAATTTAAATTTTCATATAAATTTTGGGTAGTTTATTTTATCATTTACATTTTTAAAACAGAATTTAGGTTGTTTACAACTTTGACAGTTTAAAAGTGTGATTTGAACTACAGTTGTGGTTATTTTAACACTTCAAATTAGGATGTGTGAAAACATTTATACTGAAATAGCTGAGATAATATAACAAACATGCAAGTTCATACTGTTGGATAAGATATTATTATTTCACTTAAAGTCATTTTACTGAACTGAAGTTTTTTTAAAAATATGCATATTAAAGCCAGACTTTTCTGACAATAACCATGCAAAAGAAATAACAAGTCAATTTGCATAATAGTATCTAAATATGGATTTTTTTTCATGTTGATATAAACTTTTGATATAAACTTTTGTCTGTGCATAAAAGAGATATACACAGACAAAAAAAAATGATTTTGCCTGAAAAATTGGCTTTGGATTTTTCACAATGTTTTGGTTTGGATGAATTTGTTTAATGTGTGCATTTGTTTCTGGCAGGTATAAAGTGAAGGTAAACTTTGATGAATGAAAGCCTGTTTTTTAAAAATACTATTAAAAACAGGGGCACCTTCATTCATCAAAGTTTAGAAAGCAGCCGTTTTGTTTAAAATCTTACCTTTGTTCTTTTCACAGCCAGAACAGCTTCCCCCACCCAGAGATCCTCTCTTCACATGTCATCAATGACTAATCCGGCTTCCTCCAACTTTGATGAATGAAAGTGTCCCTGTTTTTAACAGTATTTTTAAAAACTGGGCTTTCATTCATCAAAGTTTACCTTCACTTTAAGGAAACTTTACTGTTACTTCCAATGGGAACACTAAAACACATACATACAACTAAGAATATATATATTCAGTATTTAGCCACCTACTAACTGTACATGTCTGTTGTTTCTGAATTTTAATAACAGAAGTTTCCATGTCTATAAAAGTGTCCAGCTTTTCAAGAAAAAATGTTTTTGTTTTTTTTAAAGAACTGTATGTTTAGCAAGTGAAAGAAACTCAGAACAGAGATCAGCATCTCAAGTGAAACAAAATAAGATACAGATAAACATATATAAATATATATATTATAATACAAACATCAGAAGTTGTTACATTACAACTTCACAACTAAGTATTATTAAGGCAAAAAGATAATGGTACTAAAGTTCTAACACAGTAGTGAAAATAAAAAGTGTCCTCATTATATAAAAATGAGGAGGTTATACCTAAGAATTTCAGAGGTACATGTAAATCAGTGTGGCTGGCAAAATATATATAAATATGTATTAATATAAAAAAACAAAGAACTTGTTTTAAAACTCAAACTATTAGTACTAAACTGCTGTACTAACATTTTAAAATTAGCAATTTACTAACACACAGCTAGATTATAAGTTTGTGCGATCGTCTTTTAACACTGAAAATATCGTATTTTCAGCGTTAAAACAGCACCGCAGCCATTACAAGTCTTGTCGGTATGGGTGTACTGCAAGCCTCTTAGCCTGTAAAGCAACGTCAGTACTGCACTCTTAAAAATGACGTTTTTAATGGAATTCCCATAGCGCTGGTATTACGAGTTTTGTGGTGAGGCTAAAAAGCGAGCGTTACAGCCTAAAGCGACAAGATTCGTAACACCATCTAAAGTCAGTAGTTTTGAGTTTTACACTGCAAAGCTGAAACATAAAACTCATAACTAAAGTGTTACAAAGTACACTAAACACCCATAAACTACCTATTAACCCCTTAACCGAGCCCCTCCCGCATCGCAAATACTATATTACATGTATTAACCCCTAATCTGCCGCTCCAGATATCACTGCCACTAATAAAATTTATTAACCCCTATTCTGCTGGTCCCTGACATCATCGCCACTATTATGAAGTTACTAACCCCTAAACCGCTACCCTTCCACATAAAAAACACTATTTAAATATTATTAACCCCTAATATGCCATCTGCCCACATCGCCCCCACTATACTAAAGTTATTAAACCCTACACCTCCACCACTATAATAAACCTATTAACCCCTAAACTGCAAGCCCCCCAAAATTAAATATACTAAATTAAACTATTAACCCCTAAACCGAAAGCCCCTCACATCGAAATAAACTAATTTAAACTATTAACCCCTAAACCTAATGCCCCCCTAACTTTACATTAAATTTACAATTTCCCTATCTTAAATTAAATTAAAATCTACCTGTCACATTAAAAAAAAAACTAAGTTTAATCTAGCAATTAAACTAACATAATTATTAAACTAAAATTAAAATTATGGGAGTAGTAATAGATAACAAGCTAAAGATGGGTGCACAATGCAGGACAGCGGCTTCAAAGGCTAATAAGATAGTAGCATGTATTAAAAGAGGCATTGATTCAAGGGAGGAAAGCATAATTCTGTCATTATATAAAGCCCTGGTAAGACCTCACCTTGAGTTTGGAGTGCAGTTCTGGGGACCGATTGCTAAAAAAGATATCGCAGAACTAGAAAAAGTTCAGAGAAGGGCCACAAAGCTAATAAGGGGATTGGAGAAATTAACCTATGAGGAGAGGCTAGCCAAACTGGGTCTGTTTTCTTTAGAAAAAAGGCACTTGAGAGGTGACATGATACTTTATATAAATATATTCAAGGTCCATATACAGAGATGGCAGAAGCTCTGTTTATTCCAAGAAAATTGTTTCTGACAAGATGTCACAATTTAAGGTTGGAGGAAAGGAAATTTAATCTCCTGCAACGGAAACGTTTTTTCACTGTAAGAGCAATAAAATTGTGGAACTCATTACCAAAGGAGGTAGTGAATGCCAATACCATAGATACATTTAAAAATAGTCTGGATACATTTCTGTATATAAACAAAATTCATGGATATGATTGCTAGTATTAAATGGGTCACATTTTAATGGGGTTATTTAAGCTTAACTGGAGCTTCTTGTAAGTATTTTAGATTTGTATAGGTTGAACTCGATGGACTTCAGTCTTTTTTCAACCTTATCTACTATGCTACTATGTTATGTATGTAAACTAACTACCAATTAAATAAACTAAACTACACATTAATAAAATCCTAACACTACTCTAAAAATTACAAAGTATCTAATTACAAAAAAATATTAAGTTATAAAAAATAACAAACACTAAATTACAGAAAATAACAAACAAAATTATCCAAAATAAAAAAGAATTACACCTAATCTAATAGCCCTATCAAAATAAAAAGCCCTCCCAAAATAAAAGAAAAACCCTAGCCTACAATAAACTACCAATGGCCCTTAAAAGGGCCTTTTGTTGGGCATTTCCCCAAAGATATCAGCTCTTTTACCTGTAAAAAAAACACAAAGACCCCCCCAACAGTAAAACCCACCACCCAACCAACCCCCAAAATAAAAAACCTAACTCTACAAAAAACCTAAGCTACCCATTGCCCTGAAAAGGGCATTTGGATGGGCATTGCCCTTAAAAGGGCATTTAGCTCTTTTAGTGCCCAAACCCTAAACTAAAAAAAAAAAACACCCAAAAAACCCTTAAAAAAAAGCCTAACACTAACCCCCGACGATCCACAATTCTTTTTTATTTTGGATAATTTCGTTTTATATATATTTTTTTTGTATTTTGAGTTTATAATTTTTAGTTACAACATCATATAAAACAATATTCTGCGACAGAGACAAAATATATATTTCCAGGATTAACAAATATTAAGTCTGTCGCCTCAATATACGAATGTAATAGTACAAACTAGTTGCAAGATTCTGCCTATGTTGGCAGCAGAAATTCAGTTGAGTTAGAAATGTTTACTAATTTGAAAACATATTTAAGATTAGTTGTAAGAGGGACCACTAATTGAGCCTCATATTTGAGAAAACTATTATATTAATTGAAGTATGATGAGGATCAGAAGGGAGAAAAGAAGATAAAAGAAGAGAAGAGAAGAAAGAGAAAAAAAAGGGGCGGGGAGTGAGAGGGGAGGGGAGATTGAAGAACAACATTATTGACCGATATTCAAGTGACCACAAGGGAAACTGACAATCCAGTGCAAATACCCAGAAGACGGATTTTTGGGAATTTTGAGAGAGGCTAGTGCCGAGATAAAAACACATGTCTTCACGAGGGGGGGCACGACACAAGGACATCCACAGTGATTTTGTAAATCTCTAATCAATATATGGGTATCAAGTACAGTTTGGGGTTTGTGTCTGTCCCAAGTTTCCGTCATAAGGTGGTGCAGGTCCAAGTTATTGGTTTTCATGAAGTTGTATCGCTCAAGGGTAAGGAGGTCCATCATCTGAGTGCGCCAGTCACTAATAGTTGGAGGAGTAAATGACTTCCAGTTCATGGGAATAAGTTTTTTAGCTCCGTTAATCATCAACAGAAGTAAATATCTTGTGGCCTTATTTTTAAGTTTGGGGAGATTTTGGAACATTAGCACCTGCACCTGGGGTAGTAGTTCAATTTCAATTATCTCTGATATGGCTGCAAACACAGCTTCCCAGTAGGCATCTATTATAGGACAGGTCCACCAAATGTGGTACATTGTTCCTCTTTGGCCACATCCCCTCCAACACAGGTCTGTAACTTGTGAGTTGGTTCTATGCAATCTGATGGGGGTGAGATACCACCTACTCATGAATTTAAAGTGCATTACATGAATATTGGCAGATGATGATGCCTTAATTGCTGTCTGGAATGCCCTCCTCCACTCAGAAGGATGGGTATCAGAGTTTGTCTCTCTATTCCAGGCTTGGGTATAAGTAGGGAGTAACTGCTCATCGCTTATTAGCAGTTGTTTATAGAGAAGAGATATAGTGTGTCTTGGAGGGGTCTGCTGCACACACAGGTGTTCAAAAGGGGTGAGCTCTCTATTCATCGCTTTTTTATGTCTGTTAGAAATAACAAAATGTTTAATTTGTGAATGCGAGAACCAAGACGAAAACAGAGTCCTGTCCCATTGTTGGAGGAATTCCGATGACACAATATCGCCCCCGTCTAATGCAAAATGTAAGGCCCCATCCCTTAATTTGTATGAGTGCCTGTTATCTATCCTGGCATGCATTACCGGTATCTGAGGATGTTCTCTCACTGGAAGAAGCGGGGAGTAAGGTGTGGAACTGTTATTGGTAATGGAGATTGTTTTATCCCATTCTCTGAGTGTTTCTTGTGGTATGGGGTAGAACTTCAGAATGGCAGGCCTATGGCATGGTTCAATCCAAGCCAGGGTTGCTGTGTTGCCTTTAGAGAAGATTTGATTATCTAAGTGGACCCAGGCTTTCTGTGTGGTATTGTGACTCCAGTCTATTATGTGTTGCAGTATTATTGCCCTACAATATATTTTAAGGTTTGGGAGACCCAAACCGCCTCTATGTTTGGGTAGATACATTGTTTGTCTGCTTATCCTGCTCTTCTTCCCCTGTCAAATGAACTTATCTATAGATTTTTGTAATAGTGTAAGACAGGGGGGAGGCAGAGGGATAGGAAGGGCCTGTAGTAGGTATAGAACTCGTGGGAGAATATTAATTTTAATAATACCTAGCTTGCCCAACCAGGATATCGGTTTTATTGCTCCAAGATTGGAGATCTCTTGTTATCTCATTCCTAAGTGACAGGTAGTTGAACAGATAAAGGTTGTTGCTATTGCTTGCTAAATTAATCCTTAATATTTCATTTTCTTTTTTGTATATGAAGGGTGTTCTTTATGTGGGAGATGGGTTGGGAGGGGACTGATATGTTAAGGAGTTCGGATTTTGTGACATTAAGGTGGAACTTAGAAACCTGGCCATATTTATGCAGTTCTGTTAAGATGAACATATCCCAATAAAGGGATATAAAAGAGCGCTGATATTTAAAATATAAAAAAGCAATAATCAATATAAAACCAGGTAGTACACTTAAAATATAGTAGATCAAGACTACCGTATTAGTCCTGTTTAATGTCCATAGACTGGTAGTAAATTGAAGGGATAAAGGTATCCTCCTGTTACATGGGTAGGACTGCTCCTCTTGATCCCAGAGAGTGTGGAACAACTGTTAAAATAGAAAGTAGAAAGAGGGCGCCACAATAGCGTGATACCGTCTGGATATGTAGGTATAGATATAAGTAAGTATTATGCTTACCAGATGGTGTGACACTGTGCTGTGACCAGTGCAAGAAAGCAGGCTAGCACTTATCAGTGGCTAGTACACTGTGGAAGCCAAGCTCCAAAGGCACTTGTCCTAGTTGAAACTCTGAGTGTGTCTCCTGTTGGCTGGACTTCAGGTGCTGCAGAGGTGTAATCTTTTGTGTGTTGTTCAGTTGGTATTGATAAACCACAACACAGACAACTTCAATAAAATGGCTTTTAATACTTATGACGCGTTTCTCAACCTCAAACAGATTGTTTCATCAGATAAAAAAGTATAAACAACTGCTAATTTCACTTTTTTATCTGATGAAACAACCTGTTTGAGGTTGAGAAACGCGTCATAAGTATTAAAAGCCATTTTATTGAAGTTGTCTGTGTTGTGGTTTATCAATACCAACTGAACAACACACAAAAGATTACACCTCTGCAGCACCTGAAGTCCAGCCAACAGGAGACACACTCAGAGTTTCAACTAGGACAAGTGCCTTTGGAGCTTGGCTTCCACAGTGTACTAGCCACTGATAAGTGCTAGCCTGCTTTCTTGCACTGGTCACAGCACAGTGTCACACCATCTGGTAAGCATAATACTTACTTATATCTATACCTACATATCCAGACGGTATCACGCTATTGTGGTGCCCTCTTTCTACTTTTTATTTTAACAGTTCTGTTAAGATGTTTGGGAGCGTAGATTCTGTGTTAGAAATGGTAAATAGAATATCATCTGCATACATGATCATTTTATGATCTTTATCACCTAGCGTAACGCCAGTTAAATTTTGATTAATCTGTATTGAGACAGCGAGTGCTTCAATGGAGAGTACAAAAAGTAATGGGGAAAGAGGGCACCCCTGACTTGTGCCGTTGGAAATGGTAAATGAGTCTGACAGAGTGCAATTGGTCCTAATTTTTACATTTGGGTTAGAATATAGAGAAAAAACAAAATTGAGGAAGGAGATACCAAAATTCATCTTTTGCATTACTTCCCTTAGGAAATGCCAATCTACCATGTTGAACGCTTTTTCAGCGTCCGACAAGAACAGAGTTAGCGGTATTGATTTATGTTTAGCATAGCTGATTAATTGGAGGACCCTCAGGGTATTATCCCTGGCCTCACAGCGCACAAATCCTGCCTGATCAGTGGTCACCAAATCTGGGAGAAATGTATTAAGTCTAGTTGCAAGTACCTTCGCCCAGGATTTTAACGTCAGTGTTTAGAAGTGACATAGGCCTGAAATTTCCTGGCTTGTCTGGTGTTTTGCCGGGATTTGGCAGAACAGTAATATGTGCCTCGAGCATTGATGGTGGGAGTGTTTTAGTTACTGAGAGTTCGTTAAATAAAGCTTGAATATGAGGGACTAGGATGTCTTTAAAAATGTTGTAATATTTGGGTGTAAGGCCATCCGGGCCTGGACCATGAAGGAAGATCTTTTATTGCTTTATCAATTTCCTCTGAAGTGATGGGAGAATCCAAGGAACTAGAATCCTCTGGCGTGAGTCGTGCCAGTGGTAGGTTTAATATGTAGTCAGTAGTGAGCAGGTCTTTTGTAATAGATTTACCCTGAATAGTTGGTGTTGGTGTTGGGGGGTCCAAATTGTATAGGTTACTATAGTAATGTCAGAGTATATTTGCTATTCCCTTTTCCATGTTACCATGCCACTAGGGTCTGTCTGGGTGGGGATACAAGTTATAAGTCTTTTGCGTTTTATCGACCTCTCCAAGAGCTTGCCAGTTTTATTCCCCTGGTCATAGTACATTTGTCGTAAATGCAAAGCTTGTCTTTGTGATTCAGTAGTTAGAAGGTCTCTGAGGTCTGTTTTGGCTTGTTGTAAATTGTGAGAGATATCAGGATCTTGGGGATTTGTTTTATGTGTACTCTCTAATTTAAGTATATTGGAATGTATTTGTTTGTATCTAATCAGTTTCTCTTTCAATTTGTTGGCCTTTAGTTTTAAAAATTTGCCCCTAACAACGCACTTGTGTGCCTCCCAATTTGTAGAGAGGGAGATGTCTGTATGGGAGTTGAAGGAAAAGTACTCTGTCAGTGTGTTATCAACTGAAGTAACTGTTGCTGGGTCTAACAGTAGTTGGTCGTCAAGTCTCCATATGTAATCCGTCAGAGGGGCTTCTGGCCAATCAATGTTGCAAACAACAGGGGCATGGTCTGTCCATGTAATGGAACCTATATCACAGGAGTGTACTATAGGGAGACTAATGGAGTCTATAAACCAGTAGTCAATACGGGAGTACTTATGGAAGACGTTTGATAGATAAGTGTAATCCCTGCCAACTGGATGAAAAGTTCTCCATATATCAAGCGTCGCTTTGATTGCTTTCAATATTGTTTTGGGGACGCTGGATCCGGCATTGGAGGTGTTGAGTGCAGGGTATAAAGGTACATTAAAGGGACACTGTACCCAAAAATTTTCATTCGTTATTCAGATTGAGCATGAAATTTTAAGTAAATTTCTAATTTACTCCTATTATCAAATTTTCTTCATTCTCTTGGTATCTTTATTTGAAATGCAAGAATGTAAGTTTAGATGCCGGCCCATTTTTGGTGAACAACCTGGGTTGTCCCTGCTGATTGGTGGATAAATTCATCCACAAAATAAAAAAGTGCTGTCCAGAGTACTGAAACCAAAAAAAGCTTAGATGCCTTCTTTTTCAAATAATGATAGCAAGAGAACAAAGAAAAAATGATAATAGGAGTAAATTAGAAAGTTGTTTAAAATTGCATGCTCTTTCTGAATTACCAAAGAAGAAATTTGGGTTCAGTGTCCCTTTGAAGTCCCCACCCACCAACACTGTTCCCTTTGTGTGATCTAGAAGCAGTCTTGCAATTTAAAAAAAAAAAATCTATGCTGCTGGGTGTTCGGAGCATATATATTAAGGAAGCCCACCAATAGCAGGTACCTGCCATCTGGGTCTTTGTGCATTGACAATAGTTGAAAAGCTGTGGAGCTGTGCATTAAGATGCCAACTCCATTCTTTTTTTGAGGACCCGATGCAAAAAAAGTAGTATGATATTTCTGGTTAAGCCATTTTGGTTCTCTACCTCATTGGATATGTGTCTCCTGTAGGAAGACAATAGAGCTGTGATGTTTAGATAGTTCCCGCATCACAATGGAGCGTTTCCAAGGGCTATTGAGACCGTGCACATTAATTGTTGTTAGTGTTAAAGAATGGGTCGGTTTAAGAGATTAGGTAGTGTTCATTATATGAGGGGGAGGGTCTATTAGGGAAAAAAAAAAAGGGGCAGAGGAAAAGGAGAGAAAGTAGGAGTTTGTATATAATGTGTAAAGTAAACTGGGAGTAGTAGTAATAACTAGACTAGCTAGTAAATAAATGCAGTTATTGGTGAATTTGACTGAAAGGTCTGCCAGACCAAAGTACAGTTTTATGAGAATAGTAGTGCAAGAAAGAAAATAAATATCTCCCTGCAGGAGTGTATGTTTAAAGATTGGTACACTAATGGGGACATGTATAACCTTCCGGTTTAACTAGGCCCTTTCTCATAGTGTTTGTTGGTAAGAGGTGAATAACATGAGGGCATAACCATATTCCAATACACGGCATCTTAAAATCTTATCTAAAACAATATCATGTTGTCAAACATCAGATATATAACATAGAAATGGTTCAATAAATCTGTCCAAACAGATCAACTTGTAACAAATAATACAATACGTCTAAAACAATCAAATGCAACTGTGCAGTTTAGACATGTATAACCTTTCAGTTTAACTAGGCCCTTTCTTATAGTGTTTGTTGGTAAGAGGTGAATAACATGAGGGCATAACCATAGTCCAATGCATGACATCCTAAAATCTTATCTAACATTCTAAATGATGAAATACATTTATCACATTTCAAAGATGCTTGTGCTTCCAATGCAGGGCTGAGGATCTCAGAACAACAGTTATATTCATTCTCCTGTGTCCCTGGGATTACCGGTGTCCTGGGTGTTAAGGCAAGTTTCTTCTCGATCTCTGTCCTGTGTGCGATATGTGACCTCTCCAGCCAGCTGTCGGAGAGGAGGTACTTCTATTGAGAGTTGAGAGCAGAATCGGGTAAGATCATCTTCTGTTCTGTAAATCACAGTTTTGTTATCCTTGGTTGCGATTATGGACACCGGGAACCCCCATCTATCGGGTATTTTGTGTGTCTGTAAGATAGACGTTAGAAATGATAATGACCTGTGCTTTTGCAAAGTAGTAGGGCTAATGTCACTAACTATTTGGATATTTATCCCTGCATGATGGATCGGTTGCTTTGCTCTAGAGTTTCTCAAAATTACTTCCTTGTCAGAGAAGTGGAGCAGTTTTATAACGATGTCCCTAAGGGGGCTTTAGGCGGGAGTTTGGCTCTGAGGACTCTGTGGACTCTTTCAATAGGAGCGTCGGGAGTGCCAGGTGTCCCTTTTATGGTTCTAAACAGATCTTGTAGATACCCTGTTATTGCTGAGGGGGCCACCAACTCCGGCACCCCTAATCCGCAAGTTATTGCGGTGGCTGCGATATTCTAAGTCTTCAATTTTTTTATTTAGTGCCTCAATAGAACTCTCTTGTGATGTGACTTTAGTAGTGAGCCGTTGCAATCCAGATGTGTATGAAGAGCTTTGTTCCTCTACCGAATTGATTCTATCTTTGAGTGAGGATACATCTTTATGGAGGTCTTTATACAAGGTTCTCACCTCGTGCATAGCTACCTTGATGTCCTCTTTTGATGATAAAAAACTCAAATCGGCTTTGGTAACATAGTCTGTGGGTAGCTGGTCTGGTGTATGCACTTGGGCTGCTGTAATTATCTGCCTATCTTCTGTGATGTCAGGCTGTGATGATGAGGCCTGGTCAATTGGCTTCAAATAATGACCCATTGTTTTAGTGGAGGTACCCTTCTCCATTTTTTGTTGTTTCTTATGTGGCATAACTATGTGAGGGACACTTTTCTTTACAGTGTAAAAGGCAGCCCACAGGGGTTGAAGAAAGACTTAATTTATGTGTATATAGACTTATAGTATCAGTAAGAAATGAGGTTTAACAGCAAACCCAGCCAGATAGCCACCTCCCCCTGAGCTCTGTCTCCCTTATTCACTCTGTCGGAGCTCCGGTAGTTCAGTTGATTATATACAGATACCGGACTGTTGCTTGTACCTCTCTGACCCCACATTTCAAGGACGCTCAGTAATGCAATGTGTACAGACGTAATCTGAACACGCAGTTCACCTGTTGTAACCGGGTTCTGTGTTATCCCGTTGTTCAGTAAGCCCAGAGTTAGCCGAATGCAACAGGTCTAATGTCTGCGAGTAATCTTTCTCCGGTGTTTCTAATCAACGATCGGGGCACTTTCACAATGTTTTGGGGCCGTAATGTACCCTGCAGGGGTTGGTTATCCTTAGTTTTGCGGCTACGTGGGAGGCCGATGTCGGCAACAGGCTCCGTATGAATAAGACCGTTCCGCTCACTTCTCTCCTTCGCCCAGAGATCCCGGTTGCAGTCACTTATACCATTTTATCACTCGCTCTGATGTGGTTGCCAGAACATATATTTGGCTAGTAGTGACATGCTGTATTGAGCCCCACAACACCACTGGGCCTAAGAGCTCTGTCTTTATGCAACCATTCATCTCTGTGGCTAGGCTCCGCCCCACGTTTAATATTTTTTGAAATTTAGTGGTTTTTTTTGTAATTTTAGGTTTTAGTGTAAGGTAGTTAGGATTTATATTAAACAGGTAAGTTTGAATTTGTTTTAACTAGGTAGTTAGTAAATAGATAAGAACTATTTACTAACTAGTCTACCTGGTTAAAATAAATACAAACTTAACTGTGAAATAAAAATAAAACCTAAGCTAGCTACAATATAACTATAAGTTATATTGTAGCTAGCTTAGGTTTTATTTTACAGTTAAGTATGTATTTAGGTTTAAATAGGAATTATTTCATAAATAATTGTAAGTTTAATTTAGCTCTATTTTAATTATGTTAAAGCTAGGGGGTGTTAGGATTACGTTAGGGTTAGGGTTACGTTAGTGTTACGTTAGGGTTAGGTTTACGGGTTAATATAGTTTCATTATAATTTTTGCGATGTGGGGGGCTGGCGGTTTAGGGGTTAATATGATTATTTAGTGGTAGTGATGTGGGAGGCCAGAGGTTTAGGGGTTAATAAATTTATTTAGTTGCAGTGATGTTGGCTGCAACTAAATAAATTTATTAACCCCTAAAAAGAAAAGAAAGTACCCTTATTAGTCCAGCAACAAACTATGTATTGAACAATATATGCTAGTCTCAGGATAAAGTTAAAGTCAAAAGTACAAAATAATAAAACACTCTCTCTAAAATGCGTGAATAAATTTGTTTTTATATATGCAAATAAGCAACATAATGCAATATTGACATTCCCCCAATTACATGAGTTATAAATCACAACCTGAGTTGTTAAGGAGAGTTCTTAGTTAGTATTCCGGTACACTTAGAAATTGTAAAACACAATGCCACTCCTGGGCATATTTGTAATCCAAAAGATGTGGATAAACGTTAATGCAGGCTCTGCACCAAAATTAGCAACATACCCAATACAAGATTGCAACTTGTATCACTTTAGGCAGAATATTGTGAGTTAGCAAGTTCACAATGCCATTTTGTATCTTGATTTTCATGGCTTGTACAGCATAATACCACACGATAAACAAATACATGTTCACTTGGTTGTTATGGTGCAATCAGAATACCTACTCATTCCATCCAGTAATACGATCTTCAGAACCGGAGTTGGACTTTAACAGATTCATTGCCTTTTCTCCTTCTCCGCTGTCTTGGGTTCTTTAAGTGCATCCGCACGCCTTTTTCTTTTGCGGAGATAATCTTTCTCTTGGGGGATCAGCTGTTAAGCGGTGCTCAGCTGGTACACCGCTCAAACATACAAACAAGCTACGCGCATTTCACCCGTGTTTCCTTCGGGCTTCTTCCGGCTGTGCATGATTGGAGAATACACTCCATGATATTTAAACCCAGCTACTGCTGCACATTTACTTCCTGTGCAGCAGTTTTTAGCTACTTTAAGAGTAATAGTACAAGGAATCTGTTGACATAGTTTTTGTTTAAAATCCCCATTAATATATTGGTTGCAAGGAATCAACTAATATAAATGCCAAAAAGCCAGCTAGAGGTGCCGCTCAAATCACTTTTGGAAAAAAGCTGCAACGTACCTGAGGAAAAATGGCAACACATAAAAGCTGATATTGACCTGGCGCAATCATCAAAGAGGCGAGATGAGTTTTCCCTGGAGACAAGTGAGTCACACGTTACACAGAAGAAAAAGTCTGCTAAAAGCATCCAGAAACACTATCAGGTTACAAGAACCCTGGAATATAACTTCCACAGCTACCTTACTTCCTGTCAGCCAGAAAGATCCAAATTACTTGCATTTATGTACTGCTGTGGACATTTTTAAAGACTTTTCCTTTACAGCTAGCATGAAAATGTTTCTTATCAGACGGGGAATCGGCTAAGACTTAATGGACTCCTATTAATGGACAGATGTCTTATTATCAAGCCGTGTGTTGTTTTGACTTATGTTCTGGTTTATATGGTTTATTATTACAATGCTTAATGTTAATATATGTCGGGTAGTAACTAGTTATTGTGCACATATATAATATGCTTTTCCCTTTCCCATACAATTTAGGAAGCTATTTACACACACATATTATAAACACTAAACATTTCTTTGGAATTTTTAATATACTCTGAAAGAGAGTCATCTTATTTGTCAGTGATGATGCAAAATATGATATTGATATTCTGTTGTATATATTGCATGAGTTATGTTATTTACAATCTGCACACAAATTTTGCTTACATATGCTACATCTGTGCTTAATATATTTTTACATACTTTATTACAAGTCAGTTTGAGATATATATAGACATATATATATATATATATATATATACAGTATATATATATATATATATATATATATATATATACATACAATTAGTTTAAATATATTAGTTTATAACATCTATATCCCTGAGGTTTGTGCGCTTTAAATATACATTATGTAAAGTTGACCAGCATGTCATTCCTCAAAGTTTATTTCTTAGCTGTGCTGTAACCTCTCTTTTATTAGACCTGCTAGGAGGACTGAGCTTAGTATATCTGATGAGTCAGGAGAAGATATAAAGGTGTAAAATGCTGTAGATTATCTGTTGAATAGTCAGGGAAATGATAAACTAAATGTTCTACATATGCCTAACAAAATATTCTATCTTGCCATGAGGTATAGGGCCCGTGCCCATTTGGCAGGATTGTATACCATCCCCTCACTTTAAATCTACTAGGTCTATCATTAAATCACCACTTCTTAATCTCACACTTGTCAGGCTCTTGGTTTGCTGAGCTTCCTCATAATAAGCTAGTGTATCTCATTTAATGCAGTTTAATGTGTTTTATAGAGATCATAAATATAATTCCTATACCACTTCCCTAACTCCCCAGACACTTCCCTAATTATTTCCAGATACTTAATTTGTGGTATCCCTTGAACGTACTGCTGTTAATACACATTTTGTAATTAGCAAGCTTTATCATAGTCTCTCTTATCTCTATCAAAATGGTACCTTTTATTTTCACTAATGTTATTTCACTCCCTATTTCTGGGAAATATTATACTGAGATATGCTAATATTCCTATCACCCACAATTACATTGTGAAATATTTGTTCAATAAAGCTTACTTGGAGATAGGGCAGCCTCTACCTAGATGGTTTACTTCCCTTTTTTCTAGATCAGGTTACACAGCTTGGGTATTGGTTCCCAGGAGTAATTGATTGTAGACTCTCAACACTTGTATGGAAGAAAACAAAATGTATGCTTACCAGATAAATGCATTCCTTTCATGGTGGTGAAAGTTCATAAGACCCCACTCTATATTTTTGGTGTTGATTTATTTTTGCGCACATCTTTTTTTCCCTGCTTCTATTTGTTTGCCCTTAGTACATTTTTCTACCTCTTTTGCTTGGCTATGTGTCAGACCGATTTTCCAGTGAGGTGGGAGGAGTTTTATAGAGCTGGGGTTTGGGAATCTTTGCCTCCTCATAGTGGCAGGGAAGAGTAATTTCCAGGAGTAATGTAATGTGGACTCTCTCCACCATGAAAGAAATTAATTTATCAGGCAAGCATATCATATTCATTAAGCAACCTTCAATATACTCTTGAGTATTACCACCGGACTTTCTGTCACTTCTATAATTTGATTTAACACACAAAAATAAATCTCATTGTAGAAATTTTCAAATTGTTATACAATATTCATTGAACACCTGTCGATATATTCATACCTTTTACCACTGGACTTTCAGTCATCTCTATAATTGAATGCAACACAAAAAAGAAATTCTATTGTGGGGATATCCTATGTATAATAGGTTAATTAAACTATAAAAACACTCATTAATTTAATGTGTTAGGATAGAGCGGCCTCAGTTAATTTAATGTGTTAGGATAGAGCGGCCTCAGTGCTTTGATTAACTGTTTTGCAAAACAAAAATGTGTCACAAAACAAATCAAAAATACTTTTAAAAGTGCAGTTACACTCATAATAATGACATCTAATAAAAATGACTAAAAAAATCATTGCATAAAAAAGTTATAAGGGCTGAAATATATAAAGTCTCAGGTGTTAGAAAATAAAAGGCTGCAAAGTGCTTTAACATAGAGATACATACATATACATGTCTACATTTGTGTAAGTATATGTGTATGTATGTGTGTGTATATATATATATATATATATATATATATATACAGGGAGTGCAGAATTATTAGGCAAGTTGTATTTTTGAGGATTAATTTTATTATTGAACAACAACCATGTTCTCAATTAACCCAAAAAGCTCATTAATATCAAAGCTGAATAGTTTTGGAAGTAGTTTTTAGTTTGTTTTTAGTTATAGCTATTTTAGGGGGATATCTGTGTGTGCAGGTGACTATTACTGTGCATAATTATTAGGCAACTTAACAAAAAACAAATATATACCCATTTCAATTATTTATTTTTACCAGTGAAACCAATATAACATCTCAACATTCACAAATATACATTTCTGACATTCAAAAACAAAACAAAAACAAATCAGTGACCAATATAGCCACCTTTCTTTGCAAGGACACTCAAAAGCCTGCCATCCATGGATTCTGTCAGTGTTTTGATCTGTTCACCATCAACATTGCGTGCAGCAGCAACCACAGCCTCCCAGACACTGTTCAGAGAGGTGTACTGTTTTCCCTCCTTGTAAATCTCACATTTGATGATGGACCACAGGTTCTCAATGGGGTTCAGATCAGGTGAACAAGGAGGCCATGTCATTAGATTTTCTTCTTTTATACCCTTTCTTGCCAGCCACGCTGTGGAGTACTTGGACGCGTGTGATGGAGCATTGTCCTGCATGAAAATCATGTTTTTCTTGAAGGATGCAGACTTCTTCCTGTACCACTGCTTGAAGAAGGTGTCTTCCAGAAACTGGCAGTAGGACTGGGAGTTGAGCTTGACTCTATCCTCAACCTGAAAAGGCCCCACAAGCTCATCTTTGATGATACCAGCCCAAACCAGTACTCCACCTCCACCTTGCTGGCGTCTGAGTCGGACTGGAGCTCTCTGCCCTTTACCAATCCAGCCACGGGCCCATCCATCTGGCCCATCAAGACTCACTCTCATTTCATCAGTCCATAAAACCTTAGAAAAATCAGTCTTGAGATATTTCTTGGCCCAGTCTTGACGTTTCAGCTTGTGTGTCTTGTTCAGTGGTGGTCGTCTTTCAGCCTTTCTTACCTTGGCCATGTCTCTGAGTATTGCACACCTTGTGCTTTTGGACACTCCAGTGATGTTGCAGCTCTGAAATATGGCCAAACTGGTGGCAAGTGGCATCTTGGCAGCTGCACGCTTGACTTTTCTCAGTTCATGGGCAGTTATTTTGCGCCTTGGTTTTTCCACACGCTTCTTGCGACCCTGTTGACTATTTTGAATGAAACGCTTGATTGTTCGATGATCACGCTTCAGAAGCTTTGCAATTTTAAGAGTGCTGCATCCCTCTGCAAGATATCTCACTATTTTTGACTTTTCTGAGCCTGTCAAGTCCTTCTTTTGACCCATTTTGCCAAAGGAAAGGAAGTTGCCTAATAATTATGCACACCTGATATAGGGTGTTGATGTCATTAGACCACACCCCTTCTCATTACAGAGATGCACATCACCTAATATGCTTAATTGGTAGAAGGCTTTCGAGCCTATACCGCTTGGAGTAAGACAACATGCATAAAGAGGATGATGTGGTCAAAATACTCATTTGCCTAATAATTCTGCACACAGTGTATATATATATAAATATATATATATATATATATATATATATATATACTTATATGTGTGTACATGTGTACACCATCCTGAATGTCCTCTCACTACCTTAAGTTAAATCTGAGCTCCTTATTTTCCCTCCTACTTCAAAAATCTCCACCCCCCAATTCTCTATAACTGTTGCTAACTCCATCATTACCCCTACCCCACATGCCAGATGCGGACACACTTGACTAAGATTTTTCTTTCACTCCTTACATTCAGTCCTTGGCTAAAGCCTGCCGCTTCCACATTATGAACATCTCTAAAATTAGACATTTCCTTGCACAAAACACAACCTAGAATTGAATCCACTCTCATCCTTTCCCACCTTGACTACTGCAACTCCATTCTCTCTGGTCTCCCCTGCTGCCGCCTAGCTCCTTTACAATGCATAATGAATGGCTATGATTAATAAGATAAGCAGAGAGAAGTGGCCTTTGGATTTTGCTGTAAGTAGGTCGTTGGTAACCTTAAAAATGGCTGTCTCTGTGGAGTGATGGAGACAAAATACAGATTGCAGTGGGTCAAGGAGAGAGTTTAGTGTAAGGAAATGGGATAGATGTGCATATACTAGCTTTTCAAGGAGCTTTGAGGCAAGAGGGAGTAGGGAAATAGGGCGGTAGTTGGATAGGGAGGTTGGATTGAGAGAAGGTTTTTTGAGGATAGGTGTGACGATTACATTATTAGAGATGAGGGAAATATTCCAGTGCTGAGGGAGAGGTTGAAGATATGTGTGAGTATATTGGTAAGGATAGAAGGGAGGGAGGGGGAGTCGCTGTGAGGGTATGGGGTCTAGGGTCTATTTGGGTTTTGGATAATTGTGAGCTTTTGAGAGGTGGGTGATTGGTAATATGTTGAGAGCTGTTGTTCACCTTGTTTCACAAAAATAGCTTCCCTAAAAAAAGCCTTTTCAAGGGATATTGGTAGTCTATTTTTAGAATAGGTTTTTTTTTATTTTGGTTGTTGTTTTTTTTTAAGCGATATAAGAATAGGATTTTTTTATTTTTTTTGGTAATTTTGTTTTTTTATTTTCTGTAATGTTCGTTTTTTTAATTTTTTGTAATGATAGTTTTTTTTATTTTCCTGTAATGGTAGTTTTTTGTGTGTAATGTTCAGTTTTCATTTATTAAGGTAATATAATGTTTTTATTTAATTTTAAGGTAATTTTTAAAATCTATTTTATGGTAGTTAGGATTTATTTTACTTTATTTAGGGGTATTTTAATTTGAGTTAAGTTAAGGGGGGTTAAGGTAAGGGCGTTTAGATTTTAGCTTATAACTTTACAATGTGGGGGATGGCGGTTTAGGGGTTAATAGTATTATTTATTGCGTGCTAAGAGCTTGTTTCCATTACGCAGTAATTAGGTTTGTGTGTGCTCGCAAAACAATAAATATGCTGTCGGAAGCAATTTGGTTTATCGACTGCTTCCAATGGCATTATATCTCAATTTCGGCAACAGGACTCCGGCTGCCAATTTTTTTTTGCATCCCATAGAAAATATTAGAAGTCACTAATCTATAAACTATAAACGCAAACTGTTAACAGTGTCAGAGGCTGTCAATAAGTTAACAAAAATTACATGCAGCTCAGCTAGGTGTAAAAGAGGAAAAAAGGAGCTTTTTGATAACTAATTCCCATTGAAATCTAACCCGCCTCCCAAAAATAAACCCGACACATCAAAACCCCTATATCTGCCATCCCACCACATTGCAACTATTAATTAAATGTATTAACCTTGAAACCGCCATCTCCCCACATTGCAACTAATAATAAAATGTATTAACCTCTAATCTGCCATCCCCCACAACGCAAAGTACCTATTTAACCTATTAACCCCTAAACCGCCATACCCCGCAACTCAAAGTACCTATTTAATCTATTTACCCCTAATCCGCCACCCACCCACAGCACAAAGTATCTAATTACACTATTAACCCCTAAACCGCCACCCCCCCACAACGCAAAGTACCTATTAACCCTATTAACCCCTAAACCGCCTCCCCCCACAACACAAAGTATTAAACTAATCATTAAGTCCCCTAACCTAACACCCCCTAAAGTTAACCCCAATTACATAAAATAAAAAGACTATTTTACTAATAAATTAATTAAAATACCAAAATACCAATATAAAAAAATAACAAATCCTAATAAAAAAAAAACTAAGATTACAAAAAATACCCCAAAATAAAAACACCCCCTAATCTAACACTAAACTACCAATAGCCCTTAAAAGGGCCTTTTATAGGGCATTGCCCTGAAGAAATCAGCTCTTTTACCTAAAAAAAGCTTCAAAATAATAATAATAACAGTAAAATACCCCACCCACCCAACCCCCCAAAATAAAAAAAGACTTAACTCTATAAAAATTGAACCTACCCATTGCCCTAAAGGGGCATTTGTAAAGGCATTGCCCTTAAAAGGGCAATCAACTCTTTTGCTGCCCATTAAAAATTTAAAATTCCCTAATCTAAAATGAACCCACCCCCAAAAAAAAACAACCTAACACTAACCATAGAAAATGTACTCACCGTTCCTGAAGTCCGAACATCCATCTTCTTCCAGACGGAGAAAAGTCTTCATCAAGGCTGATCAAATCAGCCAATAGGATTTAAGCAGCTTTCATCCTATTGGCTGATTTGATGTAAGGTACCCCAATTTAAAACGGGTACCTTGTCGGATGACCGCGCCACTGCCGAAGACCACTCCACACCTCCGGGAAAAAGATGGTCCTGCGAAGGATGAAGATGTCGCCGCCTAGATGAAGACGGATGTCCGGACTTCAGGAACGGTGAGTACATTTTCTGGGGTTAGTTTTTTTTTGGGGGGTGGGTCTTTTTTTAGACCAGGAATTTTTACATTTTCTAATGGGCAGCAAAAAATCTGATTGCACATTTAAGGGCAATGTCCATATATATGTCCCTTTAGGGGTGGGTGGGGGATTTTTACTGTATATTTTTGTATATTTTTAGGTAAAAGAGCTGATTGCTTTAGGGCAATGCCCTACAAAAGGACATTTTAAGGGCTATTGGTAGTTTAGTGTTAGATTAAGGGGTGTTTTTTGGGGGGGTGGCTTATTTATAGGCATATTAGATTAGGTTTAAATTTTTTATTTTGGATAATTTTGTTTATTTTTTTATGTAATCTTAGATTTTTTATTTTATGTAATCTTAGATTTTGAATTTAAATGTAATTCTTAGGTTTTATTTTTTATGTAATGTTGGGATTTTTTATTTTAATTTTAAATTAGGATTTTTGATTTTCGTATTTTTAATTAATGTATTTTTTATTTTATTTAATTGGGGCTAAGTTAGGGGGTTTTAGCTTAGGGGGTTTAGTGATTAGATTAATACTTTGAGTTGTGGAGTGAAGGCGGTTTAGGAGTTAATAGGTTAAATAGGTACTTTGCACTGTGGGGTATGGTGGTTTAGGAGTTAATAGTGTAATTAGATATTTTGCGCTGTGGGTGGTGGCAGTTTAAGGGTTAATAGGTTAAATAGTTACTTTGCATTGTGGGGGAATGGATGGTGGTTTAGGGGTTAATAGGTACTTTGCATTTTGTGGTGATGGTGGATTAGGGGTTAATAGTTTAATTAGATACTGTGTGTTGTGGGCAGGTGGCAAATTAGAGGTTAATAACTATGATAGCTACTTTGCGATATGGGGGTTGGTGGATTAGGGGTTAATACATTTATCAGTTATTGTGGTGGGGGGTGGCGATTGAGAGGTATATATTGTGCATGCGTTAGGTGTTTGCTTTTAGGGAGTTATGGTGCTCAAATACTCAGCGCAAGGCTTGCTGTGCCTGCCTATGTGTAGCAAGGTGACAATGGTGTACAATTTCTCCATTTTTACCATGTAAGTCCTTATGCGGCGCCGTATATGTGATCGAGTCCCATAGTGTAAGATCGGGTTACCATAGCAATTAATTAATTCTCAAGAAATCCAGCATCAGATAGAAGCGTTAACACAATGCTAGCTTACACCTACACATAAAAGGTGACTGCATGCAATCCACTAAATATTTCAATGAAAACCTGGTACGGCTCAATAGAAACGTGCCCTATGTTGGGGGATTTGGTTTAGGGTTAATAGTATTGTTTATTGTTTGCGATATTGGGGATAGTGGTTTATTAGTTAATCATTTATTTAGTTACTTTGCAATGTGAGGGGTGTCAGTTTAGGGGTAAATATATTATTTAGTTACTTTGCAATGTGGGGGATGGCAATTTAGGGGTTTATAGTATTATTTACTGTTTGAGATGTGGGTGATGGCGATTTAGGGGTTAACAGTTTATTTAGGTACTTTAAAATGTGGGGGTGGTGGTTTAGGGGTTAATATTATTAGTTAGTGCTTTCAATGTGGGGGATATCAGTTTAGGGGTTAACAGTTTATTTAGGTACTTTGCGATGGGGGGTGGCAGTTTATGGGTTAATAGTTTATTTATGGGTGTAAGTGTACTTTGCAATGCATTGTTTGTTGTGTTTTGTACAACTTTTTAATTTTGGAAAACAGTTTACCACAGCTCTTAGATCGCAGAAAGGATTGAAGCAAAAGGGGCGACTGTGCTAGCACAATTGCGATTTTGCTGAACTTGTAATATCAGCGAATTGAAAATGGATTTGCGCCGCACTTGTAATCTAGCCCTAAGTCGTCTGGTCCACTGGACTATTAGAATTTTCAAGCCCTGTATATATAGATATAGGAATATATATTTAAAAATAAATTAGAACATTTCCCTTTGTAAAGAACATATATTTAGACCTTATGTATAAATACTCCCAGCACAAGAATAAGAAACAGCTTATATTGTGTTTATTCATTAGCTCTTATCAAACAAAATTGTGCAGCATAGGATTCAAGGGCCCAAACCATTACACATACTCAGCACTTATACAGCAAAAAAAACAAATACAAAAAAATGCTGAGAAACCTCCAAGGTGTCCCAAGGTGGAAACAAATCACCAGCAGCCCAGGTTATGCAGGCAGATAAGCAGTTAAATGTCAACATCACAATCCCTGAAAGTCTGTTTATGATGTATTTCCCAAATAGTGAAAGATCTCCGCTGTTTATAGAGTATCCCTCTAAACAGACCCAGGGACACAAAGGCTTGTCATCTGCAGCCACAGCTTATCCACTGGCCCAACATTTCAAGTATTAAGCACCAGTCCCAGGTTAATGGGTTCAGTAGTACTGTACAAAGTGTGTTGAAGCAAGCGTAATTTAGTTAAGCAGTTATAGTAAGCACTGACACCTCCAATATGGCAACTTTTAACAGCATAAGTGCATATAGAGAACAATCTCTAGTATACTTGTGGCTTGTATTGCAATTCGGCTCAATCCTACTCAGGTCATCCACCGCCACCTGTTTCAATCAGTATAAATTCAGCGGCCCTACCTGTCTGGATCATACACCATTACGTGGCTTGAAGACACTTGGACACAGCACATGGAATGCTCATGACTCTCCTGTAAACTGCTGATGACATAACTCTGACGCGCATTTCGGGACTCAAGGAGTCGTATCCAGTTGTATCCAGATGTCATATCGGGCAGAATAAGTGTCTGCTAGTGACTGCTGAATGGTCATACTAGAAAAAAATCTTCAACACATACACACCCACTTATTCTGTAAATATTTTCAGAAGAGCACTAAATTAATTATATATTATGAATATAGTATGCATACATACAAATGTGTGAGAAACAAATAAAATAGAATACATTAAATGAACTGTATTTTCCTAAAATTCAGTAACAAGTTCAATTAGAAAATGTTCATTTAGAAAAAATCTTAAATTTAATCTGTCCCCATCTGAAAAGGGCCTTATCAGGGATATTCAGAATGATACTAACATCATTTTGAAGCAGGAAGACAAAGGTGGTGCCTTAGTCATTATGAATAGGTATTAATAAAGAGAGGAAGTCTTCAAACAGCTTAATGACATCACAAATTATGAAGTGATCCGACTAGATCCTACCTCTAGATTGTTGCTTACAATTAAAAAGTGAATATCATCATCAATAAACAGTGAATAGTGTGTATCATCATCAATAAACAGGCTAGATTTCTAATCAATGAAAACCCGATCATTTTTACGTATTACCCCAATTACACAAGGCTATTGCTAATCCCCCGGACGTTAGTGGCAGGTACAGACTCAATCTTCCAACCTTTGGCCATTTTTTTTAATCATCTCACTAGACCATTATAAGGATACTTTGAGTCCTATTTACAAGACACCACAGACTTCTTGGGGAAAGTCTCAGCTTTAGTGATCCCCCTTGGTTGTACCCTTGTGACCCTTGTTATTGCGAGTCTATATACCTCGATCCCTTATGATTTGGGCATAGAAAGTGTCTTCTATTTTTTGGATAAGGATGGACAATACACTACCAATGAGAGGAGATTCATTAGGGACCTTTTCAAATTGGTACTCTATGAAAACTATTTAATGTTTGAGGACGCTTTCTATGTCCAAAGAAAAGGAGCTGCAATAGGCTCAAATGTGGCACCCACATTTGCCAAACTCTTTGTAATTAGATTTGAGGAAGAGGTAGTGTATGTGGATGAAGCATTCAAGGGGTCCTTTTTATGTTGGTTTAGTTATATAGACAATATTTTTATGATTTAGACAGGTACCTCTATTGATCTGGATTGTTTCAACTCCAGATTGAATGCATCTTCAGAAAATTTAAAATTTACTATGGAAATGAATGTTCAGAAAAGCAGTTTTCTGGACACTAGGGTTTCAATGAGGGTGAGGTCTCTGGACTATGACATCTTCTCAAATAAAACCGACAGAAATAATATGTTGCATTATAATAGCTTTCATCCTCCAATGATAATTAGGAGCTTGCCATACAGCCATTTACTACATACTAAATGGATAGTAGATGATCCAATTTAATGTCAAAGGAGACTGGATGAAATGTCCCTCAAATTTAAGAATAAATTCCCAATATGTGCTTTGCTAAGGTTGCAACAAAAGATATCGAATCGCTCCTTATACTCGCCAATCAAAGCAATTTTCAGTACCTGAAAGGTTGCTATGCCTGCATGAATTGTGCCAAATGTCACTCCCTACAACAGGGAGATGCTATAACCCATCAACACTCAGGTAAATGCATACCCATCAATTGCTATTTCTCTTGCAATTCAAAGTACATTTTATATGTCATTAAATGCCCATGTGGGTTTGCATATGTTTGAGAAACAATCCAACATGTTAAGGACAGGATCCATCAGCATAAAGCTGCAATTGGCAAATTAGACAAGGATGCCCCTGTAGCCCATCATTTTACGATTGCTGCCAACAACACAAGCCAGTTATGTTTCCAGATTGTGGATGGTGTTGCCCCTTTAAGAAGGGGAGGTGACAGACAGAAGATCCTTTTTAAAAAAGAGGCCCAATGAATAAGAAGGATCGACTCTATGTCTCCCAGGGGCCTTAATCGTGAAATCTATTGGGGCAACGTTACGTAATGCAGGGCTGTGGTGGGTTGGATTTTTTCTAAATGAATATTTTCTAATGAAACTTGTTACTGAATTTTATGAAAATACAGTTAATTTAATGTATTCTTTTTTATTTGTGTTATATGCATACTATATTCTTAGGATATAATTCATTCATTGCTCTACTGAAAATATCACATTGTTTTTTATTCTGTTGTCTTCTATATACGGAATAGTAGACACTTATTCTGCCCGATATGTCATCTGGTTACGACTCCTTGAGAAAGGGCGGAGTCCCGAAACGCGCATCAGAGTTATGTCATCAGCAGTTCACAGGAGAGCCACAAGCATTCCATGTGCTGTGTCCAAGTGTCTTCAAGCCAAGTAACGGTGTATGATCCAAACAGGTTTGGCCAATGAATTTATACTGATTGAAACAGGTGGCGGTGGATGACCTGAGTAGAAGTGAGCAGAATTGTACTACGAGCCGCAAGTATACTAGAGACTGTTCTCTATAGGCACTTATGCTGTTAAAAGTTGCCGTATTGGAAGTATCAGTTCTTACTATGACTGCTTAACTAACATTTTGCTTGCTTTGGCACACTTTGCACAGTACTACTGAACCCATTAACCTGGGACTGGTGTCTAATACTTGAATTGTGGGGTCAGTGGATGAGCCATGGCTGCAGACAACAAGCCTTTGTGTTCCTGGGTCTGTTTAGAGGGATACACTATAAACAGCGGAGACCTTTCACTATTTGGAAAATACATCATAAACAGACTTTCAGGGACTGCTGGTGATTTGTTTCCCCCTTGGGGGTTTCTCAGAATTTTTTTTATTTTTGTTTTTTTGCTGTATGAGTGATGAGTATGCGTGATGGTTTGGGGCCCTTGAATCCTATGCTGCACAATTGTGTTTGATAAAAGCAAATGAATAAACACAATATAAGCTGTTTCCTTCTCTGTATTCTTGTGCTGCGAGTATTTATACATATTGTTTAGTTTAGGGATAGTGACAGTACCTCATCCCGTGCACTTGTTTCAATATACTCTGTCTTATTTAACTTTTCTGTACTGTCACAATTAGAATTTCTATTATTAGACCTGTATATGTATGTTTACATACAATAATGCCATTTCCATTCAAATACCTTGTCAATACATATACCATTTAACCTGGATAACTTATTTTTTTAATATTTGTATGAATATTTTTTATTAGATAGTGTATATATGAGTGTAGCTGTTTATTTTAATGTATTTATGTAATGTTTGGTGCAACTTTTTATTGAGCCTTAACCATTTAGGCGAGCACAAGTGCTTTTTGTAAATGACCGGTTAAATATTGCCTTCCTTATGGAGACCTAGACCTGGTTTGGTGCTTAGCAATAGTATACCATGATAATAAGATGTATGTATTTCTTTTGTTATAGTGCTTTACAAACAAGATTTGCCATCTTGTAATATGATATGTGTCAACTATAGATGAGGATGCGATCGAGTATATAATACTGCAATACATTAGATTGAGATTGGTAGTTAACATATCCCATTATTATTTTTAGAGGTTCACTGTATCTTTAAGTATAGATGACTCCATAGGTTTGATTAGTTTAACAGTTTAAATCCATTAGGCTGTAACCTCTCAGGCTGTAATCTCTTTGACAGTCTGGCTAGTATGTAAAATATCTTTGAACACGTGCTGCTCAATATCTTCAATAATGTATTATGATGTTAGGACTTTATAGGTTTTATGTCTAGATTAATCTCTAGAGTGTAAAACAACATTGTATAACAAGTGTTTTCTGTCTTGACTCCTGTTGTTATGCATGTAGTTTACGTGATAACTGTTTTCACATAGATTTTTATTGCTTTTAGTTTTTTGTCGTTTTGGTGCTCCATAACGACCTAGCGCTAAACGAACGTGCAGGAGCAAAGCTGTTTGGAAGTACATGGTGGAGGGTTCTGTATATATGGGTGAGTGTTTCTATGTTTTTGTTGGTCTAAGGATGGGGGAGACCCTGAAAATGTTTACCACTTTATTAAAGTGAAAGTTTGTAACGGAGAGTACCTTCCTGACTTTGAATTTTATATATATATATATATATATATATATATATATATATATATATATACATAGTATACATATATACTTATGAATTTTGAAGTGTATATATATTTATATTCATACATATATACATTTTTAAACATACAAACACATACATATATATGTATACATTTGTATGCATATATATAGCTGTGTTGTTACGATCGCGGTTACGCAAGCTTTGGCTGTGAGGTTTTCGGCATGAAAATAGTGCTCTATTCAAGTCTATGGGCGAAACATCATCAGTGATTAAGTGCGCTATTGGGTGTGAAGATGCTATCGCGTGGAAGCAATATTTGTTCTCCCAACCCGTAATCTCATGCTCAGTAGTTTGCACAGAAATAACAAAACTAAGTAGAGACTACGGGTTAGCAGAAGCGTAAATATGCGCTTAACTTGTGATCTAGCCCTCAGTAACCACCAGTGCAGCCGGGAGTCCCCGCTTGCTTCAACCAGATGCTACAAATGATTAGTTATGCCTGCACACAGATGCCGACAACTGCTGTAATGGCTATTCACATACTTCTTGGATACATGGTTCTTTGGCGCTAATTCTAGGACAGTTTGGCATCTTTGATTTGATGCTATCGGGGTAAGACTACTAGTATTTAACTGTTTTACACTGTGGTATTGGTTGGTTTATTTGTGGTTTTGTTCATAAAACAATTTGATAGCATATTACGGGTTATGTATAAAGAAGGAAAAAATGTCTGGAAACATCACAATTTTATATTATATAATCTATTTGTTACAATAGAAAAGAAAGATGTGGGTGTGTTTATATGAGAGAGAGAAAGAGATATGTTTCTTGCCTGCATTATTTTCCAAACTCATTTAGCTCTTCTTTTGTTTCTATGTTAATTTATACTTTCTGCAAAAGTCTTTGTTTATCTCAAAATATAAATGCACGATTTGTGGCATTTTCTTTAAAAGTGAAAACAAACTTTTTATGAAAGTTGCAGTTAAATCTTTATGGGTATATTAATTTCCATATAGTGGTGTCTGTTTAAAATCTGTGGGAAAGCAACTAACAAAATAGAGTAATTTTCTCTTTTTTTCATGAGTCTCATTATGTGTTCTGTGAAGATCAAAGAAAATTGGATGTTTGAAGATGATTTAACATTTAACTTAATGTACATCTGCTTTTTGCTGGAAGGGGTGTAAATCTTTTATGGTACTAAGATGGAAGTTGAAGGTTTGTTATATAAAAAATTTAAATGTTATGAGGTTACTTCAGAATAAAAAAAATAAATGATTATTTGATCCCACAACTTTAAATATTTATCTTTGATAGCTATAATTATGTTTCTTCTTTTTGATAGCTACACAATCAATTCTTTACCAAGGATTTTATTCCTAATCTCAGAATCAAAGTGAAATAATGAGTTTTAATGGATAATCTATATTTCTAGTTGTTGGTTGGGTAAATGCATCCTCACATGCATACCTTTATTCCCATCTTACTGACTGAAATTCTGTTAGGTGAATATGCTTAATCAAGTCCTTACTTTTTCAATAAATTACAAAGTTGGTCAAATTTATTGCTTGATAATCATGTGCATGTTAATAGATTACCATACACCCTTTTCCATATTGACATGATTATATATAAAGGCATTGGAGCCTTTTGCAGTCAAGTAGCTGAAAACATGTAAAATCATATTTATGCAATATTCATATTAAATATAAGTGTTTAACTGTGTTTTTATTGGCACTTGTTAAAGTGTCAGTAAACTTTAAAAATAATGTTATATAATTCTGCACATAGTGCAGAATTATATAATATTATATTAGCCAAAATTTTATAAAACATAATATACCCTATTAATTTTTTTTTTAAAAAACGCTGTTTTACAGACCCGCTCTCTGCTGAGCGGGTCTGTTATATTTACTCAGCGCATCGGGCCATCTGTATAGTCACAGCCCGGCCCGACCGCGCCATAGCACTAAGTGCAGCTCGCTCCTGCTGTCTGACAGAGCAGGAGCGAGCTGCACTTAGTCTTATGGTGCGGTCGGGCCGGGCTGTGACTATACAGCTGGCCCGATGTGCTGAGTAAATATAACAGACCCGCTCAGCAGAGTACAGAGAGTGGGTCTGTAAAACAGCGGTTTTTTAAAAAAATTAATAGGGTATATTATGTTTTATAAATGTTTGGCTAATATAATGTTATATAATTCTGTACTATGTGAAGAATTATATAACATTATTTTTAAGGTTTACTGTCCCTTTAAGTAGAGGACCATTCTTCACCACATTCTTTATTGTGGTGAAGAATAGTTACTTAACAGGTGCCAGCCATTTTTAATTGATCACAAATTAACAATAAATTATACGTCATTAAAAAAAACAAACATTTTTTACTAAAAGGACTTAATGAACCCAGGATAACAATGTGAATTATTATTTAAGTAACCTAAATAGTTTGAGACAGATACATTGTTGTTTTGCATGCAGTAGACACACAAACATTACCCAAATCTATGTTGGATGATGTTAAGAAGCAACATCAACAAACATATACAAACACTTAGTGCTTGATAAACAGTTCAAAAGGGTATTAAAAATTACTTATACACTAGTAAAAAATAGCAAAATTCATAGCCTAACAAATAAATATGCCCACTTTACTAATAATAGACTTGTTCAAATCCCTTAAAGAGACGGACACAAATATCTCTAGGGGTTTGGAGCATAATAGGATGAGTGCACATGTCACCTATTACCATCTCATCAAGATGTCCCCTAGAATTAAAACTCAGGCTCCTTAGAATATGAGACCAGAAAATTGTACTGCAGGCCTTGAGCGTTAATTAATTAAAGAGGTATCACTTTACACATGCAGCGCTTGAGTTAAATGACCTCATCAAAAGGGACTTGGATCCATGGTATCAACCTGAAACTTAACAACAGGGTGATCCTTTAGTTTGAAAAATAATGTTCAATAATGTTTATCAATCACCCCTGCTTATGCTGTAATGGGTGCTATGCCTTCCTGATACCTTTGGTATTTACTGTATTTATTTTATCGTTTGCATTTGTTTTCAACTTGGTGAACTAACCCCTACTTGGTGGTTAATGTAATTAGAGCATATTTAGGAGCTTTGGTGGAAAGTACGAGTCAGTCTTTAAGTAAACACCAGTGAGGTGCGAAGCATGTCAGATTTTCAATGTTGCCTTATGTTCAGTATTTCTTTATTCTGATTAATAAAGGTTATATTTTTTATCTCCTTGTGCTGGCTGCCTGAACTTTTGGATTTTTTTGTAGCAGATGGCTGTCTGTTGTTTGGCTTAGCACCTTTTTGAGTTGGTTTAGCCCATGGACAGTGGGCATGTGTCTTACTAAAGTCTTACTGGGACTGTGAAGGAATGTTGGAGTATTGAATCTTTATTTGTGTCCTTCCTGTATATGCCATCACTAACTTAAAGTTCACAGCAGAGAGGGTATATAATCTTCTGTATTTTTAGGGAAAAAACATGATTTTGTGCACTTTTGACTTGCTTAAGTTAGATATTTGTTTTCTAGACATTATTTTAGCATGTTTTTGTTATCAACCTAACAGACGCCTAGATTACGAGTTTTGCGTTAACAGGGGTGCGGTGCTAACGAGCAGTTTATGCTCACCACTCACTTACAGACAGAGCTGATATTACAGGTTTTTACAAACTCGGCGTTAACCGCAAAAAAGTCTCACCTCAATACCAGCGCTGCTTACGTTAGCAGTGAGCTGGCTGAACGTGCTCGTGCACGATTTCCCCATAGGAATGAATGGGGGAGAACCGGCTGAAAAAAACCTAACACCTGCAAAAAAGCAGCGTAAAGCTCCTAATGCAGCCTGATTGATTCCTATGGGGAAATAAAAGTTATGTCTACACCTAACACCCTAACATGAACCCCGAGTCTAAATACCCCTAATCTTACACTTATTAACCCCTAATCTGCCTCCCCTGACATCGCTGATACCTACATTATATTAGTAACCCCTAATCTGCCGCTCCGGACACCGCCGCCACCTACATTATACTTATAAAACCCCTAATCTGCTGCCCCCAATTTAGCCGAACCCTACATTATATTTATTAACACCCAATCTGCCGCCCCAATGTCGCCGCAACCTAACTACATTTATTAACCCCTAATCTGCCGCCCACAACGTCCCCACCACTATAATAAAGTTATTAATCCCTAAACCTAAGTCTAACCCTAATGCCCCCTAATTTAAATATAATTTAAATCTAAATAAAATTACTACAATTCACTAAATAATTCCAATTTAAAACTAAATACTTACCTATAAAATAAACCCTAAGCTAGCTACAATATAACTAATAGTTACATTGTAGCTAGCTTAGGGTTTATTTTTATTTTACAGGCAACTTTGTATTTGTTTTAGCTAGGTACAATAGTTCTTAAACAGTTATTAACTATTTAATAACTATCTAGCTAAAATAAATACAAACGTACCTGTAAAATAAAACCTAGCATAAGTTACACTAACACATAACACTACACTATAATTAAATTAATTACCTAAATTAAATACAATTAATTACAATTAAATAAAATTCTCTAAAGTACAAAAAAAACAAACACTAAATTACAGAAAATAATAAACAAATTACAAGATTTTTAAACTAATTAAACCTATTCTAATCCCCAAACAAAATAAAAAAGCCCCCCCCCCCCTAAAAATGCCCTACCCTACACTAAATTACAAATAGCCCTTAAAAGGGCCTTTTGCGGGGCATTGCCCCAAAGTAATCAGCTCTTTTACCTGTAAAAAAAAATGTACAAATCCCCCCCCAACATTAAAACCCACCACCCACACAACCAACCCTACTCTAAAACCCAATTAATACCCCCTTAAAAAAAAAACTAACACTAACCCCCTGAAAATCACCTTACTGGGAGACGTCTTAAAGAGGTATCTACTTTGATAATATATCCTGTCCGGGGATCGCTGGCCGTTAAATGTCTCTTCTTTGTAGATTATCCGATCCCTCTTCTTCGAATAGATGTCCCTAAACTGACATATATCTTGCAGTTGCAAGTCCCCGATAAAGGCAAAGAGCCATTCATAAGTACTAGAGAGTAGGATATTATCACAACAGGAACTTTTGTGTAATGTGGAACACAACTGCAGATTTCTAAAGTTATGATTTGTTTCACTAATTGTTAATAATACTACTACTGGCAAGTAGTATCCTCCTATTAGTGAAGGTTTATACAGTGAAAACGATATCTGTATCTTTATGATAGTACAGATTATCAGTATAGCAGTCTCTTGTAGTTCTGGCACAGATTAGTTATATTTGACATCAAATAGCTTCTGCTTCCAGGCTACAATACCTTCTTTTTCCAGTATAAAAGATGAAATGAGCATCCAAAGGGGGTATGCAAAAAATGCAAAATTTATTGTGATAAAAGACACTTATAAAAACAAAAGTTGGAGCCTCAGCCAAGAACTGTGATTATTTTAAGTCATGGCCCAATAAATGCCTATCTTAGGGCATTTTTTTAATATACAGTATGATTTTTTCAAAGATAGTTTTTTTGGTGGTAGGGGGTTACTTTTGGTTTTTAGTATAGGGATTTTTTGAATGTAAAAGAGCTAATTACTTCAACTAGGGCACTGTCTGACAAATGCCCTTTTCTGGGCAACTTTTAGAGTAGGTTTTAGTGTTATTTTAAGGTTTCTTTAGGGGTAGGCTTTTTTGTTAAGGGGACTTTAGTTTTAAGACAGGTCTTACTTGTGGTTGTTTTTTTTTGTAATGCTATCTTTAAATTTTTTGTGATATTAACATTTTTATGTAACTTAGGTGGTCTTAGGTTCGGGGTCTTGGGAGATTTAGCTGTTAGGAGGTTAGGTGGTATTTTGCAATGGGGGGTTGTAGTAGTTAGGGGGTGCATAGTAGTTTTCTTAGACTCTACATGAGCATTGAGTTCACGTAAAAAGTTTGAGCATAAAATGCGATCGCATTTACTTTCAACTTGTAATATGAGCACACGTTGACTCTCAACACCACCCATAGAAAATATGGGGAGCATAAATGACCTTGAATTTGTCCAAATTCATTTGCAGTAATTTAAAAACTGTGCCACTTGTAATACGGAGTCGAGCTAAATAAAATACACAATTGCGTTTGTGCCTCTCGCTTAAACAATTGTGCTCCATCCTTAATCTAGCCCAGCCTTTCTTAAACTGTGGGTCACGACCCCATATGGGGTTACGTAATCTTAATGTGGGGGTCACAAAAAATCCACGGAGGCCCGTGTAAGATGGGGCCCCTTATTCCATATTTCATTCTATGATTTAAGGGTGGTCTTGGGGGTGAGCGACCTGTGCCATCGCACAGGACCCACACTCCAAGCGCTGGTCAGCTTCCTGCTTCCTCCCGGGTGAGCGACCTGTGCCATCACACAGGACCCACACTCCAAGCGCTGGCCAGCTTCCTGCTTCCTCCCAGCACTCCCTCTTCCCTCCTCCACGGCAGCGCTGGGATTAAGTTATCATATGTCACTTACTCCCAGCACGCTGTGCTGCTCAGGAGAGAAGAGGTCCTGCAGAGAAGGTCCTTGCCCAGCAGGTATGGTAGGAGGCCTATCTTTGTAGGATTTGTAAGTGAGAGTACTGGTCATTTTTGTTTTTTTGGATTTTTTACCCCTCTTACCATGGCTCACATACTGTATTAACCTTGTCCCTGGGTAAGCAAAATTTTTTAAGGTGTTATCAGATCTACTTTATCAAGCCTTCTACAGATTTTGTTTCCCAATCTTGGGTTTCAAGAGATCCTGTGAAGACAAAGACTTTAATATGTAATCAAATTCTCCCAGACCAGGACCAGTTTTTCCTTGAATGCAGGAAACAAACAATTGTATGAATATCCATATACAAGCACAGATGAGTCAATTAGTAACTTATGGGTGAGTATGAGTATGGAAGGGAGGGTATAAGCATGGAAGGGAGGGTATGAACATGGAAGGGGGTATAAATATGAAGGGAGAGTACGGAAGGAGCAGAAGAGGGAGCATGGAAGGGACAGTGAACATGGAAGGGGAGAGTATGAGCATGAAAATGGGGAGTATGAGTAAAAAGGGGGAGTATACGTATGGAAGGGGGTATGAATATGAAGGGGGGGTATGGAAGATGCAGGGGAGGGAGCATGGAAGGGGCAGTGATCATGGAAAGGGGGAGTATGAGCATGGAAGGGGGGAGTATGAGCATTGAAGGAAGGAGTATGAGTGGGAAGTGGGAGTATGAAGGGGGTATGAATATGAAGGGGGAGTATAGAAGAAGCAGAAGAGTGAGCATGGAAGGGGCAGTGATTATGGTAGGGGGAGTATGAGCATGGAAAGGGGGATTATGAATATAAAGGTGGAGTGGGAGTATGAAAGAGGTTATGAATATGAAAGGGGAGTATTGAAGGGGAGTGAGCATGGAAAGGGCAGTGAGCATGGAAGGGGCAGTAATCATAGAAGGGGGGAGTATGAGCATGGAAGGGGGGAGTATGAGCAATAACGGGGGGAGTATGAGTGTGAAGGGGGAGTATGAAGGGGGTATGAATATGAAGGGGGAGTATGGAAGGGTCAGGGGAGTGAGCATGGAAGGGGGTAGTATGGAAAGAGCAGGGGAGTGAGCATGGAAGGGGCGAGTATGAGTATAATTTATTATTAGTAAATGTTTGATTTGTATACCTATTTTATATACCTGGGGTCACGTAAACATTTCTCACTCAAAAAGGGGTTATGAGCCCTGATCTAGCCCATAATTAATTTAATACCTTGTGAAAAACTCACTTAAAGGGACAGTAAAGTTAAATTTAAGATTGGTTTTGATAAAGCATGCATTTTTAAATGACTTTTCAATTTGCTTCTATTATCTTATTTGCTTTGTTCTCTTACCTAGGAAGGCAAAACAAAACAAGTAATGCACTACTAAGCTCATGCTGCTTAATGGTGGCTGCACATGTATGTTTCTTTGTTATTGGCTCATCCGGTGTTTAGCTTCCAGTAGTGCACATCAAGAAATTTAAGTAAAATTTGTTAATAGAGGTACAATGGAAAGATGTTTAAAATTGTATGCTTTATCAAGAGCATGATATAAATATAATGGGCTCCATGTCCTTTTAATAGCATTCATCTTACAAGTTCTGGAACAAAGAAACATATTTTATTTGTATTATCTTTCTGGTATTGTGAAAACTATGACAATTTATTTGTACTATTATACTAACTTCATTTGCTTGGATATTGTTTTCTTTCATTTTTCTCTCACATTTGGATTCCTTCATGTGAAGAATATTGCATCTCTTGTCATATGACCGGTTGCCCTTGAATTAATGTACCATCCATTTGGTGTGCTTTTTAGAGGAAGGTTGAAAGTACCTGTCTATGATGTATCTATGATTTTCTTTGTAATTGCTTTAGGCATTTCATTCTGTGTCCTGTCATTTTTCTCCATTGCTCAATTTTCCACAATGAGCAATTTTTCAAATGTCATGCCATCTTTTTCCTTGAATGAAAACATTCTGGTTTCTTTATTAAACTTCTGTTTTTAGGAACATTAATAGTTGTCTATGATCTTTTTTATTTATTCAGCATGTTTCATTTTGTTATTTGGTATTCATTAATATATATATATATGCACTTAGAATACAATTCTGAGAGTTGGTCTACACATATAGGTGTGTGTTTTATTATTTTAGCAGTAGGCTTTTGGCATTGCCATTTTTTAGTGGCTCCTCTAATTTAACTGTGAAACCCTCTATGCATCCCCTATTTTTGGGTACTGGAGACACCTCTGTATGGTCCACCTTTTCAGCAAGCAAAACAGCAGCTGGTCAGAGAACAATGAGATGGGGCATCTCTCTATGCAAACCATTTATGCCTTGCTGCACCATACACAGCAGCAAATGGGAATTGTTATTTTTGCTGGAATACATTTGCCTATACTGGACTTTTCTAATGCTCATTCCAGTTCACAGTGCCAGCTTCAACTGTTTTTTTTTTTTTTTTTTTTGCTCTGGTTGATCTGTGCTAGTAATCTATAACCCCTGAAGAAGACTCCTGTTGTACTTTATGTTGGGCAACATTGATGACCACATTCCCTCTGGATTCTATGCAAAGCTGAAGTCTAGAGAGCAAGTTCCATTCACCAGATGTGTTCTGTAAGGGGAGGTTTGCTCAGACTTCAGACAGATACCAGGCCACAACAAATTAAATCACAGGGTGCACCAGTTGCTGACACTGATATTAAATGTAAATAATTTATTTGTGTGGGCTGTTTCTGTAAGGTCATGCTTACAATTGTGTTCCTGATAAATATTTTCTCTAAATCCACTACATTTAATCCTTTAAAGGGTGCAATTATTAAAATTATTTATGGTGTATTAAATTTGTTACTTCATAGGACTCTTATGGATTGTGCTGTTTATGGTGCATCTTTTTTATGATATTAAAGGGCCATAATACCCAAATGTTTAAACACTTGAAAGTGATGCAGCATAGCTGTAAAAAGCTGACTAGAAAATATCACCTGAACATCTCTATGTAAAAAAGAAAGATATTTTACCTCAAAAGTTTCTCAGTAGCCACATCCCATTGTAAAGGATTTCTAAGCAGCATTTTAGTATGTCTGTCCTAGGACAGCTGAAAGGATGAGCCTCGTGAACTCTCATATTATTTTACCAATCAGGTAAAGGAAGCTTACTATGAAATCTCATGAGAGTTAAGTCAAATCTCATGAGATCACAGTAAGAGTTCATGACCTCAGCACTGCTGATGCTGATTGGCTGCTGTTCATTTCTTCTTTTTTTTTTTATTTTTACCTGCAGCTGGGAGCAAGTGAAGTATAACTTTTTTACACAGAACTTACTCTGCTGAGCTGAGGAGATTGTGAGGTAAAATATCTTCCTTTTTTACATAGAGATGCTCAGTTGATATTTTCCTGTCAGCTTTTTATAGTTATACTGCATCAGTTTCAAGTGATTTAGCATATGAGTATTATGTCCCTTTAAGTAAAACCCCAGTTCCAATTTTTTTCTGCAGGCTATAGTATCCTTTTCTGAATAAGCTGCTACAAAGCAGCAAGGCCACAGTTAAAGTGAAACACTGAAGCTAATACATATAATGTAGGTAATTACTGCCTAATAGGTTTGAATGAAGAGTTTTTTTCCCCTTAATTGTGATATCAATTTAAGGCATGTGTAATATATAATTGTATTACATTTTTAATGATTTGTAGTCATTTGCTTTCAACATGGAAACCTTCAAATATTTTACTGCCGTCATAATTTTAATCTTCTAAAGTTATGTATTTTTATTTGTATACAAGTGTAATAGTGTAACGTCATTTGGAAATGCATAATATTTTTTTTCCACTTCTTTTTGCTCCATTGACTTCTATGGGGGAATACATTAACGCAATCATGATATTTGAAGTTCGTTTTTTTGTGTGCATCAGGTTAGCGTGCAAATGAAAACTTTTTACTTTCAACTTGTAATACGAACACTACCCGATGCGTGCGAAAACCTTGCTATTGCTCCACTTTTAATCTGGTCCTAAAATGGTTGTCATATTAAATATTAAAAAATCTGCTTTACAAAAGTCAAATAAATAAAAAATATGCACCTTGAATCTCAGAATATAATATGTAAGTCTGAGTTTCAGCAGGAAGAACCTGATTAATGCATCTAATTTAGTTATTTGAATATAGAAATGTGATTAAATGGACACAAAAGTCCAAATTAGAAGCAAAACAATTTTTTTTCTCTCTTAAGCAATGTAACAATATTGTGATGCTATTTTGGTAGTTTCAAATGAAGCAAAATAGATTTCCATTATAAATGTAGAGGGTGCTTTATACTCTTTAGCTAGATCAACTCTAAATGCAAGGTTCTTTAATTCCATACTCTGTAAAATAATGGCTGCAGGTCAGTGAGAGACTAATGAAATAGAATTGACCATCTACCTAGGTTACTCATCCACCCCACCATAACAGAGAAATTCTGGCATATTTGTTTAATATGTGAACACAGTACAGTACTAAGGTGAGAGCTGGAGAGACTCGATCTGTCATTGATTGATGGGTAAGTGCACTGTATTTGCTAATATCTGCTAGTACATAAAATGAATGTTATCTTGATATGGCAGTAAGAAGAAAGGTTTGCATGGGAAATATTGATGTGAGTGACTGTTTAGAGCTTGTCTTTAACATCTCTTCCTCAATGATTTCTGTACAGTGAGCTTGGATCATATCTGCAGTGACAGATAAGCCATCTGGAAACTCTCAAGATATGGGCTGTGCTTTATGAAGCAATCAATAAAACTAATGCAAATGAACAGGAAGATGTTTGCTACTGCTCCTTTGCAGAAAATAATTTTTAAGTTGATTAATGAATACAAGCAGGCTATTATCTTTGGTTACATCATATAATTAGGAATGACAATGATATTATTTCATCCTTATCTCTACATTATTTGTTTCTTAAAAATCACACTTTTTTTTCTGTTGTCAAAGATCTTGACAATAATGTTCTCATCTTTGAATAGTGTACAGAGATCTGTCTTCTCATGTAAAATGTAATTAAAAGGACATTAAAGGCAAATATTTTATGTCATGCATATGAAAAAAAAGCATCTTCTATAACAATATAAGCAGCTATAATGTAAAATTATTTTCATAATAAAAATATTTTTACCATCGGGGATGCATGGATAATATGTTCAGTTTAAGCTGCTTTATTGGTAGACAGTAACACACCGTGGAAATAAAAACATGGAAAGTATTTTTTTTTTCAGTGCAGGCAGCATTACATGTTTTATAATGCACTATTTTAAGAGAAACAAATATAAAAAAAATACTTTACTGTCCTAGTAGCATTAGTAGTCATAAAAGGCCATAAACATCTAAAGAACGGTAGAGTAGTTATCCTAGAATACTAGTGTAATACACGTTAGCCTTTTTTAACAAAGAAATTGGCACCTCTAAAATGTTAATCTTAGGGCATGCTTAGCTGCTATTTGCTAAGAACGCTCTGGTACCCAAGCTTGATTGACAGATAAGCTAGTGCACAGTGCACACACAGCATTCAGCACCTCAGCCATCCTCTGAGAGCTGCACCAAGGGCACTTTGCATTGCAGTGTGTATTAAATTAGCAAAATATTGACTTTTATATCCCTTCAAACTGGCAAAACCTTACTTTTTTTGATTTTATGAGATGTGCCTATAGAAAGGAAAGGAAACATGTATATACTAGTTATAGATTTTTTTGCTAAAAATGCCATCAAGGAATCTCATTGGTGCCTTTGCTCTGTCAATGACATGACGTACATCTTATTGATTTTATTAATTCATCCCTTCTAAGCAGCATCATAGTGATGTATCAAAGTAGATGTCTGACACAAAGACAACAAAATGGTTACTAACTAAATATTCATGAATAAAAAATACTTGCCCTTAATGAAATATAAATTTGAGAATAGTAAATCATCTTATAGTCAGAGGGAAGATGGGTGGCCTAGGATTCAAAGTCCAGTGTTAGAAAATAAATATCATATTTTCTTTTAGTTTGCTTCAGTATAATAATAAAAAATGAACATGGAGACTTATAAAAGACACTTTAAGGTTTGTTCTTAGTCAGATCCATTGATTTAAACATGCAGACTGCGACAATGTATCTTATTGACCACTGTGCCATTATGTTACTACGTGCAAATCATGTATTGATTTGCCATAAGGAGTTTTTTCCATCTGTTTTATGTCCAGACAGCAAATGCGCATAAATGGCTTTCATAACTATTAGCATTAAAATATATGAAAGACTGCATGAAATGGTTTCCAAAGGTCATAAAACAACCAAGTTTTCTAACATACTTTTTAAAAGTGCTTGTTTTTATCATTACAAAAGTATTCTTGTACGAAGAAATGTGAGAGTAGTAAATGCAAAAACTTTTAATAATTTTTTTAATCGATTCTTTGATTTCATTTTAGTAAAATAAGATGTTGGAATGTTAATATACCCAATCTGATAATGTTTTATAACTAAAGATACATTTTATACAAAGAAGCTAAATTAATATGCATATTCAAAACCATCCAACCAGGAAGGTTAAATGCAGAGATTGATGTTAGCCCATTTTTATGAAAAAAATAAAGATGAAAAAAGATCCATTTCATCTGATTCAACACACTCCCTAATAATATATTTTCAGTATAAGATATCATATTTTACAATTAATTGGCTGCACAATTAAAGGGACAGTCTAGTCCAAAAAAAAACTTTCATGATTCAGATAGAGACTATAATTTTAAACAACTTTCCGATTTACTTTTATCACCAGTTTTGCTTTGTTCTCTTGGTATTCTTAGTTGAAAGCTAAACCAAGGAGGTTATATATGCTAATGTCTAAGCCCTTGAAGGCAGCCTCTTCTCTCAGGGCATTCTGACAGTTTTTCACCACTAGAGGGTGTTAGTTCATGTGTGTCATATAGATAACACTGTGCTCACCCACGTGGAGTTCCAGTGAGCCAGCTCTAATTGGCTAAAATGGATGTCTGTCAAAAGAACTGAAATAAGGGGGCAGTTTGCAGAGGCTTAGATACAAGGTAATCACAGAGGTAAAAAGTGTATTTATATAACTGTGTTGGTTATGCAAAACTAGGGAATGGGTAATAAAGAGATTATCTATCTTTTAAACAATAAAAATTCTGGTGTAGACTGTCTTTTTAAATCATGTTTGACAACGCCTTTCATTAGTTTTCTGTTGTATTTAAAAAAAAAATATTCACACATTTTTAGACATTTTTGTAAACATTTTATACATTTATTACATATACAAGTTATGTCTTATATTCAAAGATTTCTGATATATGTTGATCAAAAATAACATGATCTTTTTTCTATGTGCCACAACTGATATATTGTTTTATTCATATTGTTTTATCCGCATTTATATTGTCTTATCTGCATTTAGAATGCTCATTTTTGATCCTTACATATTTATCTCTATTATATTTATAAATATTATTTACTATATATATATTGCATTTTTGGATCAACACATTCTGTAAAAAGAATACAGATATATACACATAGAGATGTATATTTTATGAATGGAGGGACTATATTAGGGTTCTCTAATGGTGTGTATAGAAACATTTTATTATAAAGGTACATTTTATGGAACAAACTTAAACAGACTGCTCAATGCCATAAAATATTGAGAACACCTTCTAATTGTGAAGCAATCCGCCTTGAAACCCAAGTCCACCTTAAAAGAAAAGTAAATCTGGAATATAACATCATAAAATAGCGGACCAATAAAATTGGACTTCCTCTAATAAAACACAGCTCAATAGACACAGAATTCAGATCATGATCAAACCTACTAGAAGAAATGCATTGATCTGATGCAAGCTGTGTACCGTTATAAAGAATAACCAAGTTTCCTGTTCTTAGAATTTTAATTTCCCCCAGCCAGCTGGGAACCTATCAAATCACAAGGAAATATTATCATGTGGAAGTGCGTGATCAGGCTGTGAGAATGGCCTGTTACGTTCAATAAATCATATTCAACAGCTAATCCTGAAGCAAGAGGAGCTTGAGAGTATCACTGATTACCCTGTGACCTGTCAATTCTACTTGGAAACCTTCCTTTCAGTATTTGTGCTGAATTCTTGACTTTGGTATATTATAATGAACATTTACTAAGAGATATTATCATAAATCAAGGAATCGCTGCTCATAATTGCCTCATTGGCGATCTATCTATTGCAACTTAACAGGTGGACTAATTTTTTAAAAGGCATGCAGTTTGTGATACATTGCTTTTATATAAATACATTCAGTGAGATTACGAGTCTTGCATTATAAGCTGTGCAGTGCTACCATGCAGTGTTTTCTCACCGCTCACTTATCTACAGCGCTGGTATTATGGGTTTTTACAAACCCAGCGTTAAAAGGCAAGAAGTGAGCGTAGAGCAAAATTGAGCTCCATACCACACTCCAATACCAGCGCTGCTTAACTCAGCAGTGAGCTGGTCGTAGACATTAATGGGGAGAGCCGGCTGAGAAAAAGTCTAACACCTGCCAAAAAAAGCAGCGTAAAACTCAGTAACGCAGCCCCATTGATTCCTATGGGGAAACTAAAGTTATGTTTACACCTAAAACCCCAACATGAACCCTGAGTCTAAGGACCCCTAATCTTACACTTATTAACCCCTAATCTGCCGCCCCCGACATTGCCGACACCTACATTATACTTATTAACCCCTAATCTGCCGCTCAAGACATCGCCGCCACCTACACTATACTTATTAACCCCTAATCTGCTGCCCCCAACATTGCCAACACCTACATTATATTTATTAACCCCTAATCTCCCTTCCCCAATGTCACCGCAATCTACCTACATTTATTAACCCCTAATCTGCAGCCCCCAATGTCGCCACCACTATATTAAATGTATTAACCCCTAAATCTAAGTCTAACCCTAACTCTAACACCCCCTAACTTAAATATAATTTAAATAAATCTAAATAAAATTACTATCATTACCTAAATTATTCCTATTTAAAACTAAATACTTACCTGTAAAATAAACCCTAAGCTAGCTACAATATAACTAATAGTTACATTGTATCTAGCTTAGGGTTTATTTTTATTTTACTAGCTACAATATAACTAATAGTTACATTGTATCTAGCTTAGGGTTTATTTTTATTTTACAGGCAAGTTTGTATTTATTTCTCCTACGGTGTATCCGGTCCACGGCTTCATCCTTGCTTGTGGGATATTCTCAATCCCTACAGGAAGTGGCAAAGAGAGCACACAGCAAAGCTGTCCATATAGCTCCCCTCAGGCTCCCCCCCCCCAGTCATTCTCTTTGCTGCTCTAACTAGTAGCATCTCCCCGGGGGTGGTAAAAAGTATGTGGTGTTAGACAGTAACGTTTTTGTCAAAAATAAATTTTATTGCATTGAAGTTACTTTAAGGGCTTATGCTGGTTGACACTATTGTGGGCTAATCGATTGCTTTTTAGCAAGTTTTCAACTTAAATAGGTGTTTTTTTATCAACTTAAAACACTTTTGGGGATTAATTTGCGCCTGGCACTTAGTTGGACACCTAATCTAGTCAGAAAGGCCCCTCCACTCTGGTATGCAGAGGAAGGAAGCCTCATTTTTGTGCCTCAATTGTGCACTTGTTTTGACTAGCCAGTTCATGCAGCTTCACGTGGGGAGTCCGGAGGCATCAAAAAGGGCTCCAGGGAGGCTTATATTCTTACCAAAATAACCCTAAGGAAGGTAAAAGCCACAGGGCAAGCTGTGGCAGAGTACTGTAGTGTGTTAACCGCTTAACTGCTGTTATTAGCTCCGGTTTGGGCATTAAGAGGTTAATTGGTCTGAAAATTTGTGTGCAACTTTTTCAAAGCATTATGACACTGTGGTGAAAATTTCATAAAAATCGGATGTGTTTTTGATGGTTTTTTGATGTTTCAGTAATAAAGTGTGCACTTTTATTATTTAAAGAAACTACCATGGACTTAAAGGATGCGTACCTGCATATTCCTATCCACAAAGATCACCATCAGTTCCTGAGGTTCGCCTTTCTGGACAAACATTACCAGTTCGTGGCTCTTCCGTTCGGTTTAGCCACTGCTCCCAGAATTTTCACAAAGGTGCTAGGGTCCTTTCTAGCGGTGCTAAGGCAGAGCGGCATTGCAGTAGTACCTTACCTAGACAACATTATAATACAAGCGTCATCCCTTCCCAAAGCAAGGGCTCATACAGACATTGTTTTAGCCTTTCTCAGATCTCACGGGTGGAAGGTGAACATAGAAAAAAGTTCCCTGTCCCCGTCCACAAGGGTTCCCTTTCTGGGAACAATAATAGACTCCGTAGAAATGAAGATCTTTCTGACAGAGGTCAGGAAGTTAAAGCTTCTGAACGCTTGTCGAGTTCTTCAATCCATTCCTCAGCCCTCCATAGCTCAGTGCATGGAGGTAATAGGACTAATAGTTGCGGCAATGGACGTGGTTCCTTTTGCTCGAATTCATTTAAGACCATTGCAACTGTGCATGCTCAAACAGTGGAATGGGGATTATGCAGACTTGTCTCCCCAGATTCAAATGGTCCAGAAAACCAGAGACTCACTCCTCTGGTGGCTGTCTCTAGATCATCTGTCTCAGGGAATGAGTTTCCGCAGACCGGAGTGGATCATCGTCACGACCGACGCCAGTCTTTTGGGCTGGGGCGCGGTCTGGGAGTCCCTGAAGGCTCAGGGTCTATGGACTCGGGAAGAATCTCTTCTCCCGATAAACATATTGGAATTGAGAGCGATATTCAATGCGCACCAGGCATGGCCTCAACTAGCGGAGGCCAGATTCATCAGATTTCAGTCGTACAACATGACGACTGTAGCGTACATCAATCATCAGAGGGGAACGAAGAGTTCCCTGGCAATGAGAGAGGTATCCAAGATCATCAAATTGGCAGAGGATCGCTCCTGCCATCTATCAGCAATTCACATCCCAGGAGTGGACAACTGGGAAGCGGATTATCTGAGTTGTCAGACTTTCCATCCGGGGGAGTGGGAACTTCACCTGGAGGTTTTTGCCCAGTTAACTTAACTATGGGGCATTCCGGATCTGGATCTGATGGCGTCATGTCAGAACTCAAAAGTTCCATGTAACGGGTCCAGGTCCAGGGATCCCAAGGCAACACTGGTAGATGCCTTAGCAGCGCCTTGGTCGTTCAATCTAGCTTATGTCTTTCCGCCGTTTCCTCTTCTCCCACGGCTAGTAGCCAGGATCAAACAGGAGAAGGCTTCGGTAATTCTGATAGCTCCTGTGTGGCCACGCAGGACCTGTTATGCAGACCTGGTGAATATGTCATCGGTTCCACCATGGAAGCTACCTTTGAGGCAGGACCTTCTAATTCAAGGGCCATTCGTACATCCAAACCTAGTCTCTCTGCAACTGACTGCTTGGAGATTGAACGCTTCATTCTAGCTAAGCGTGGGTTTTCGGATTCAGTTATAGATACCCTGATTCAGGCTAGAAAGCCTGTCACTAGGAAAATTTACCATAAGATATGGCGGAAATATCTTTGTTTGTGCGAATCCAAGGGTTACTCATGGAGTAGGATTAGGATTCCAAGGATTTTAGCTTTTCTCCAAGAAGGATTGGAGAAAGGTTTGTCAGCTAGTTCCTTAAAAGGACAGATATCAGCTCTGTCTGTTTTGTTACACAAACGTCTGGCAGCAATGCTTTAGTCAGAATCAAGCCTGTCTACAGACCTGTGGCTCCTCCATGGAGTCTAAATCTAGTTCTTTCAGTTCTTCAGGGGGTTCCGTTTGAACCTCTACATTCCATAGATATTAAGTTACTATCTTGGAAAGTTTTGTTTTTGGTTGCTATCTCTTCCGCTAGAAGAGTTTCTGAATTATCTGCTTTGCAGTGTAATTCACCCTATCTGGTGTTTCATACAGATAAGGTCGTTTTACGTACCAAACCTGGTTTTCTTCCAAAAGTGGTTTCCAATAAGAATATTAACCAGGAAATAGTTGTTCCTTCTCTGTGTCCTAACCCAGCTTCTAACAAGGAACGTCTGTTACACAATCTCAATGTGGTTCGTGCTTTGAAGTTTTACCTAAAAGCAACTAAAGATTTCAGACAAACTTCGTCCTTGTTTGTTGTCTATTCTGGTAAGAGGAGAGGTCAAAATGCGACTGCGACCTCTCTGTCTTTGTGGCTGAAAAGCATCATCCGGTTAGCTTATGAGACTGCTGGAAGGCAGCCTCCTGAACAAATTACAGCTCACTCTACTAGAGCTGTGGCTTCCACTTGGGCTTTCAAGAATGAGGCTTCTGTTGAACAGATCTGTAAGGCAGCGACTTGGTCTTCACTGCATACATTTGCCAAATTTTACAAATTCGATACTTTTGCTTCTTCGGAGGCTATTTTTGGGAGAAAGGTTTTGCAAGCAGTGGTGCCTTCCGTTTAGGTTACCTGACTTGTTCGCTCCCTTCATCTGTGTCCTAAAGCTTTGACCGGATACACCAATGTAGGAGAAAACAGAATTTATGTTTACCTGATAAATTACTTTCTCCTACGGTGTATCCGGTCCACGGCCCACCCTGGCATTTTAGTCAGGTTTAAATTTATTTTTATAAACTACAGTCACCACTGCACCCTATGGTTCTCCTTTTTCTCCTAACAGTCGGTCGAATGACTGGGGGGGCCGAGCCTGAGGGGAGCTATATGAACAGCTTTGCTGTGTGCTCTCTTTGCCACTTCCTGTAGGGATTGAGAATATCCCACAAGTAAGGATGAAGCCGTGGACCGGATACACCGTAGGAGAAAGAAATTTATCAGGTAAACATAAATTCTGTTTTTTTAACTAGGTAGAATAGTTAATAAATAGTTATTAACTATTTGATAACTACCTAGCTAAAATAAATACAAATTTACCTGTAAAATAAAACCTAACCTAAGTTACACTAACACCTAACCTTACACTATAATTAAATAAATTCCCTATATTAAATACAATTAAATAAATGAAATACAATTAGCTAAATTGCCCCAAAGAAATAATTTCTTATTTCCTCCAACAGTAAAACCCACAACCCACACAACCAACCCGCCAAATAAAAGCCTAATTTTAAAAAAAAACTAAGCTCCCCATTGCCCTGAAAAGGGCATTTGGATGGACATTGCCCTTAAAAGGGCATTTAGCTCTATTGCAGCCCAAAGTCCTAACCTAAAAAATAAACCCACCCAATACACCCTTAAAAAATCCTAACACTAACCCCCTAAGATTTGCTTACCGGGAGAAGTCTTCATCCAAGCAGCAAGATGTCCTCAACAAAGCCGGCAGAAGTGGTCCTCCAGATGGGCAGAAGTGTTAATCTAGACAGCATCTTCTATCTTCATCCATCCGGCGCAGAGCGGCTCCATCTTCAAGACATCTGGCGTGGAGCATCCTCTTCCAAAGGCGTCTCTTTAAGTGATGTAATCTAATATGGCATCCCTTAGATTCCGATTGGCTGATAGAATTCTATAAGCCAATCGGAATAAAGGTAGAAAAATTCCTACTGCCTGATGCAATCAGCCAATAGGACTGAGCTCGCATTCTATTGGCTGTTCCAATCAGCCAATAGAATGTGAGCTCAATCCTATTGGCTGATTGGATCAGCCAATAGGATTGAAGTTCAATCCTATTGGCTAATTGTATCAGCCAATAGGATTTTTTCTACCTTAATTCCATTTGGCTGATAGAATTCTATTAGCCAATTGGAATCTAAGCGACTCCATCTTGTATGATGTCACTTAAAGAGATATTCATTCTGCAAGAAGATGCCATTGGAAGAGGATGCTCCGCACCGGATGTCTTGAAGATGGACCCGCTCCGCACCAGATGGATGAAGATAGAAGATGCCGTCTGGATGAAGACTTCTGCCCGTCTGGAGGACCACTTCTGCCCATCTGGAGGACCACTTCTGCCGGCTTTGTTGAGGACATCTTGCCGCTTGAATGAAGACTTATCCAGGTAAGTGAATCTTCTGGGGTTTAGTGTTAGGATTTTTTAAGGGTGTATTGGGTGGGTTTATTTTTTAGGTCAGAGCTTTGGGCAGCAATAGAGCTAAATGCCCTTTTAAGGGCAATGCCCATCCAAATGCCCATTTCAGGGCAATGGGGGGCTTAGGTTTTTTTAGTTAGGGTTTTATTTGGAGGATTGGTTGTGTGGGTGGTGAGTTTTACTGTTGGGTGGTGTTTGTAATTTTTTTTACAGGTAAAAGCGCTGATTTCTTTGGGGCAATGCCCCATAAAAGGCCCTTTTAAGGGCTATTGGTAGTTTAGTTAAGGATAGGGTTTTTTTTTATTTTGGGGGGGGGGTTATTTTGATAGGGCTATTAGATTAGGTGTAATTAGTTTAAAGATCTGTAATTTGTTTTTTATTTTCTGTAATTTAGTGTTTGTTTGTTTTTGTGATTTAGCTAATTTAATTTATTTAATTGAATTTAATCTAGGGAATTGATTTAATTGTAGTGTAGTGTTATTGTAACTTAGGTTCAGTTTTATTTTACAGGTAAATTTGTATTTACTTTAGCTAGGTAGTTATTAAATAGTTAATAACTATTTAATAATTATTCTACCTAGTTAAAATAAATACAAACTTGCCTGTAAAATAAAATAAAAAAAAATCCTAAACTAGCTACAATGTAACTATTAGTTATATTGTAGATAGCTTAGGGTTTATTTTTTTGGTAAGTATTTAGTTTTAAATAGGAATAATTTAGTTAATGATAGTAATTTTATTTAGATTTATTTAAATTATATTTAAGTTAGGGGGTGTTAGGGTTAGACTTAGGTTTAAAGGGTTAATAAATTTAGAATAGTGGCGGCGACGTTGGGGATGGCAGATTAGGGGTTAATAAATGTAGGTAGGTGGCAGCGATGTTGGGGGCATCAGATTAGGGGTTAATAAGTATAATGTAGGTGGCGGCGATGTTAGGGGCAGCAGATTAGGGGTCAATAATATTAAACTAGTGTTTGCGATGCAGGAGTGCGTCGGTTATAGTGGCGGCAATGTCCGGAGCGGCAGATTAGGGGTTAAAAATTAAATTTTAGTGTTTGCGATGCTGGAGGGCCTCGGTTTAGGGGTTAATAGGTAGTTTATGGGTGTTAGTGTACTTTTTAGCACTTTAGTTATGAGTTTTATACTATGGCGTTCTAGTGTAAAACTCATAACTGCTGACTTTAGAATGCGTTACGGATCTTGTTGGTAGAGGCTGTACCGCTCACTTTTTGGCCTCCCAGGACAAACTCGTAATACCAGCGCTATGGAAGTCGCATAGAAAAAAGGCTTTACGAACTTTACGTAAGTCGTTTTGCGGTAAGGCCAACAAAGTGTGCGGTGAAATCCCATAGATGTTTTTTTAAATATTAATTTTTTTATATATATATTCATTTTTTAACATATCTAAGATTTCCCTTTTAATACATTTTTCCATATATTAAATCCTTTGTATGCCACATATATTTATAGTTCATATTTTTAGTTAGGTGATTGCTTTAAGCGCCATCCTACACACATTATTTTTTGCTATTGCTCTTTTAGGAATCTTTGGGGAGGGTTCTATTAGGAGAGTTATGTATAAAAGAAAGGAAAAAGATGCGCCCTAGAATATATGTGGGATCCTGCTACTACTAAGTATATCCCTTCCAAGATATACAAGATTAGAATGTAGACAAAAAATGAATTAAAGGGACATAATACTCATATGCTCACTTGAAACTGATGCAGTATAACTGTAAAAAGCCGACAGGAAAATATCACCTGAGCATCTCTATGTAAAAAAGGAAGATATTTTACCTCATAATTTCCTTAGCTCAGCAGAGTAAGTTCTGTGTAAAAAGTTATACTCAGCTGCAGCCCAGCAGGTAAAAAAAAAATAAAAAATGAAGAAATGAACAGCAGCCAATCAGCGTAGTGTAAATAAAATTATATGCGCTATAGAATACAACCTAGCTTAACTATGTATTTCCCCTCCAGGAAAAAACAGAAAGTTAGAACAAAGAGATCAAGTATAGTTAAGCGCTAAGAGTGAATGGTTGAAGAGGAGATAAGTAATAATATAGGAAAATATATAATATGCAAAGATGCAGTGAGTGTGGTCAAATAAAAAATTTCCAATATATGTATGATTATTGGTGCACAATATGTATACAAAAAATATGCTAAGAAATGAAATAAAGTGGAGGATGCTAGTAGATACAATAAAAACAATTTATTAAAATATATCATGCGAAGTGCAAATGCAACAAATTAGACAAATGTATCTAAAAGTATAGGGACGTCTCCCTTACTCGTTACTATTAGTAACACTCTTAAAATGTAAAATTCTTAAAAAAGTAAAGAAAGGAATTATTTCCATATTCGATTACTTGCGTTTTTAGCAAATAGTTGGGCAGTGTTGCCTGAGATGTCCAATATAGCAATGAGGTAACTGGTGGATATAAGGTCGAGTTGTTGGCTACTCGGCGTTACCAAATGCTAATGAGAGCGCCTTTTTATGGCTCTTACGTTACCATTGTGAAGTCACTGATGTTGGTTGCGTGTAACATTACTATAGTTACCCCTGTACAGCAAAAGATCGTGGAAGTCCTGGGGGGTATGTATAGTATTGGCGGTCAGAATTAATGGCTTTGATGTAAGGGTATGTGACCCTCAAGTAATGTGAACTGTGCGGTCGCAAATGTAGCAACTTAGGATACAATTGGTTGCCTTGGTTACTAATGGCAGCTGGTGAGTTCTTTCGTAAAGATAAATTGGCGGTCGTGTAAAAACGACTAGTTAGACAAATAAATCTTTGCGGTCGTTTAAAAACAGCTAAAAACAGCTAAGTGTCTTTGTAGTGAAGAAACTTGGCGGTCGCTAAGTAGTGACTGAGGGATCCTTCTTCTTTGCGGTCGTTTGTAACGAATTAGGTGTTCCTATGTGATTGTGACCAGGCGCAAAAACATACAATACAAGTATAAGTGTTCAAAGGTGCAATATTTGATACATATTGATAGATTCAAATAAACAAAGGCTAACAGCAATTAGCACAGTGTCTCAGTCAGCGCGTTTCGCCCGTGGGCTTTATCAAGACATGTTGTTCTGTGCTTACATGAGAATATTTAAATGCTTACATCCATTTTCATTGGTGAACCAATAAATCAATTAAAGGTGGAATGTACTATTACAGGTGGTCTAAATTAAAGACGTATCCTAAGTCGCTACATTTGCGACCGCACAGTTCACATTACTTGAGGGTCACATACCCTTACATCAAAGCCATTAATTCTGACTGCCAATACTATACATACCCCCCAGGACTTCCACGATCTTTTGCTGTACAGGGGTAACTATAGTAACGTTACACGCAACCAACATCAGTGACGTCACAACGGTAACGTAAGAGCCATAAAAAGGCACTCTCATTAGCATTTGGTAATGCCGAGTAGCCAACAACTCGACCTTATATCCACTAGTTACCTCATTGCTATATTGGACATCTCAGGCAACACTGCCCAACTGTTTGCTAAAAACGCAAGTAATCGAATACGGAAATAATTCCTTTCTTTACTTTTTTAAGAATTTTACATTTTAAGAGTGTTACTAATAGTAACGAGTAAGGGAGACTTCCCTATACATTTAGATACATTTGTCTAATTTGTTGCATTTGCACTTCGCATGATATATTTTAATAAATTGTTTTTATTGTATCTACTAGCATCCTCCACCTTATTTCATTTCTTAGCATATTTTTTGTATACATATTGTGCACCAATAATCATACATATATTGGAAAAATTTTTATTTGACCACACTCACTGCATCTTTGCATATTATATATTTTCCTATATTATTACTTATCTCCTCTTCAACCATTCGCTCTTAGCGCTTAACTATACTTGATCTCTCAGCAGCCAATCAGCATCAGCAGTGCTGAGGTTATGAACTCTTTTACTGTGATCTCATGAGATTTGACTTAACTCTCATGAGATTTCATTGTAAACTTCCTTACACTGAATAAGGAAATAACATGAGAGTGCACAAGACTCATCCCTTTGGCTGTCCCTGGACAGACATACTGATTTGCTGCTTAGAAATCCTTTACAATGGGATGTGGCTACTGAGGAACTTTTGATGTAAAATATCTTTCTTTTTTACATAGAGATGTTCAGGTGATATTTTCTAGTCAGCTTTTTACAACTATACTGCATCACTTTCAAGTGTTTAAACATTTGGGTATTATGGCCCAAGTAGCAGTGCTAGTCTAGCAAGGACCTTATAGTACTTGAATAAACCATATAGAAATATTTAAAAGTCCATACAGTATTTTATTCTTATTTTTAAATAAAAATGTAAAAAGAAATTAACAAATTAAAAATTAGAATAAAATACTATATGGACTTTTAAATACTTCTTTATGGTTTATTCAAGTACTATAAGGTCCATGCAAGACAAGCGCTGCTCCTTAATTTTATTAGGAAAGGCTTGACCCTGTTCTATCTTTAGCGCACACCTATTAATGTAATCAATGTTTTATAACTGAACATGATCTCCTTGGATGTAGATGTGTAGTTTCTGATATCAAAGAATTGTGTTTTTAGTCACTATAAATTTATGTTGAAACTGTATCACTTTATCATTTAAAAAGACAGTAAAAACAAGTTGTTTGTAATGGATGCCTAAAAAAACTAAGGATCACCTGTTTCAGCAAATGTATGGATTTTTAAGTGGGCCTTTTTTTTGTAACTTTTATGTTTGTATGAAAATCTAGAAAAACTATTCTATATGACAGTATTATAACATTAAGGGCTAAATTATCACGCACCTGCAAACGGCACATTTGCTGTTTGCGGGCAAACAATAACCAGCCATTAGCGCTTATAAAATTAACTAGAGATCGGATCTCTGGTTAATTTTTTTTAAATGTGCTCCAAATGACCCCAAAATACAGTCTAGTGTATTTTATTAAAAGATAAACAGCCAGATTACGAGTTTTGCATTATGAGTGGCTCGCTAATAACTTGCAAGTTATTTCCACCGCTCACCTTTAATAGCGCTGCTATTTCAGGTTTGCAAAAACCTGGCGTTTGCGGGCGATATGGCTGCGTTGAGCTCCATACCACACACAAATAAAAGCGCTGCTTTGAGCTGCTTTGACATGCTCATGCACAATTTCCCTATAGACATTGGAGGTGTGTTTGGGTTCGTTATCATGTTGGAATACTGCCCTGTGGCCCAGTCTCCGACTGCTTCAGTATGTCACAGTACATGTTGGCATTCATGGATCCCTCAATGAACTGTAGCTCCTCAGTGCAGGCAGCACTTATGCAGACCATGACACTCCCACCACCATACTTGACTGTAGGCAAGACACACTTGTCTTTGTACTTCTCACCTGGTTGCCACCACACACGCTTGAAACCATCTGAACCAAATAAGTGTTTCTTGGTCTCATCGGGCCACAGAACATGGTTACAGTAATCCATGTCCTTAGTCTGCTTGTCTTTAGCAAACTGTTTGCGGGCTCTCTTGTGCATCATCTTTAGAAGAGGCTTCTTTCTGGGATGACAGCGATGCAGAATAATTTGATGCAATGTGCGGTGTATGGTCTGAGCACTGACAGGCTGACCCCCCACCCCTTCAATCTCTGCAGCAATGCTGACAGCACTCATACCTCTATTTCCCAAAGACAACCTCTGGATATCACACTGAGCATGTGCACTCAACTTCTTTGGTCGATCATGGCGAGGCCTGTTCTGAGTGGAACCTGTCCTGTGAAACCGCTGTATGGTCTTACCCACCGTGCTGCAGCTCAGTTTCAGGGTCTTGGCAATCTTCTTATAGCCTAGGCTATCTTTATGTAGAGCAACAGTTCTTTTTTTCAGATCCTCAGAGAGTTATTTGCCATGAGGTGCCATGTTGAGCTTCCAGTGACCAGTATGAGAAAGTGTGAGAGCGATAACACCAAATTTAACACACCTGCTCCCCATTCACACTTTAGACCTTGTAACACTAACGAGTCACATGACACCGTGGAGGGAAAATGGTTAATTGGGCCCAATTTGGACATTTCCACTTAGGGGTGTACTCACTTTTGTTGCCAATGGTTTAATTGGTGTTGTCACATGAAAAAATATAATAAAATATTTACGAAAATGTGAGGGGTGTACTCACTTTTTTGAGATACTGTATATGCCAGTATTGTTTACATTAATGTTTAACATTGTTACAAACAATGCTTCCAAATTTAACATTTGAAGTAAATTGGAATGTTTTTTTTTAAATCATGTGCTTTTTAAATCATGAAAGTTTAATTTTTAACCTTTATTTCCTTTAGGGGCAGTCTACCATAGAATTGTTATTGTTTTAAAAGATAGATAATCCCTTTATTACCCATTCCCCAGTTTTGCATAACCAACACAGTTATATTAATATACTTTTTACCTCTGTGATTACCTTGTATCTAGGAACTTTCTTCCAGCCCCCTGATCACGTGACTGTTTATTATCTATTGTCTTAAATTTAACATTATTTTGTGCTAAATCTTAAATAACCCATGTGCTTGAACACAGTGTTATATATATGGCCCACATGTACTTTCTGACTCTTTGTGTTGAAAAGAGATTTAAAAAGAATGTAATAAGAGGCAGCCCCCAAAGGCTTAGAAATTAGCATATGAGCCTACCTATGTTTAGTTTAAACTAAGAATACCAAGAGAAAAAAGCAAATTTGATGATAAAAGTAAATTGGAAAGTTGATTAAAATTAAAAGTCCTATCTGAATAATGAAAGTTTAATTTATACTAGACCGTCCCTTTAAAAAACTGTTTTAACATGTTTGTCCATTTCTAAAACATTAGCCCAATTATAAAACTAAGCATTTATGTACATCCTAGGAAGTTCATGTTAAACATAGTTCTATATTATCTATCTAATAGACTTGGAACAGGTAATCTAAGAAGGCCACTCTTTAGGGAACATGACTTTAATTAGAACTTTAATTTTCTTAACATATAAATTATTAAAATTCTAATTGAATGAGAGCCCTTGGGCATATTATATGAGTGTGAAGATATAGGCATGTTTGTCAAATAATGAGAAGATCAGCATAAAACAGATTAAATCCATTAAGCTCCCTTTTTAAGATTCTCTATGTATAAAAGTCATTTTAAAAGAATGGACAAACTCAGCTTTATAGGATACCTGCAATTACTTTTATTAACACTTTTAGGTTGTTTACCTTGGTGACTTCAAACTTTTTTTCTTTTTAACAAAATAACATTACGTTGAACAAGATATTTATATAGGGAACACGTAGAAAGCATTTTTAAATAGTTACTAAAAAAAACAAAACTTTTTTTTAAAATTCAGGCAAAACCTCAAAGAGAAAACTTGGTTGCTTTATCTATATAAAGGCTTAAAAATAAATAAAAATAAACGGCATATAGCTATGGAATTTGATGCTACTAAGCATGTATACTGTCATATTAGCAATACACAAATATGCATTTTATACTAGTTTCCTCATAAATGTATATATTTTGTATTATGTAATGCATACAGTATTTTGTTATGATTGTTTACTCTATTTTAACTATTTCAGATGTATGATAAATTATTATTACTTCCATAAAACTGGGACAGTCTAGAGATATCCAGGGTATTATTTAATAGAGATGTGCAGGCCAGACAATTTTGGATATTCAAGGACATTTGTTTCCCTGAATTTTCATTGGCTGCACTAAAGTTTTTATTTTGATTAAAATGAAACAAAAATCAAATTTTTGGAAAGATTTACATTCATTTTTGTTAAACAAATGTTTCAAAGCTATATGTGAAAAGGTCACCTGTAGCTACAAATGCTTAGTTTAACAAGTGATAACCCAATACTCTTCTTGCCAGAGACCAAGATGTGCTAACACCTGGCTTAACGCTATCGATTCCCAGGACCTGCACTAACTTTAGTGCAAGTCTTGGGAGCCGAACACACTAAGCCGACTGTTAGTGCTGCAAGGTCTCTGGATCCGGTTAGTGTGCTCTCCACTAACAAATGAATACTGAAAAATGTTGTCACTCTTTTTTATTTTCTTTAATTTTCGTTGGTGCATTCAATCGAATTTTTCTTTTCGTTTACAAAAATGAAAATCCCATTTTCAGAATGAACTTGCATTCATCCATAAATGAATGAACATTCTACAATTTACGTATATGCTCAAAAATAAAACATACACTACTTTAATAATTACAGTATTAATACCTTGTAATGTAGGCATAAAGAAAAGTTAATGAAGTCTATTATATCTAAAATTGACAACTAAAAGTGAATGCATTACAGAATTTTGCAAATGTTGTGGCTTTATTTCCATAATTTCTGAAGAACATTAATAGGATTAATATAACCTCAACATATCCATTAAAGTCAAGCCATATTGTCTTGATTGCACACTTTTCGTTTCAAAAGTTCTTGGTAAAACCTCTCACAGAGGATCTTCTTGTTTGATAAAACATGCTTTCATATTGATGTGCTTTTAACTTTAGATATTTTTATAAAGAGCTTATATTCAATAGCCCAAGGGTTGTTATCAATTATCTGATTTAATAAAATGTACAGCATATTTGCAGAAGGGATAATTAGTTGACGTCAAGAGCGAGAGAACATTGTTCTATTTCCTAGTTCTTATTAAGGTGCATACGTTTTATTTTTAAAAGGTTTGCTGCCTCCATATTCATCTTAGGGGAGGGATGAAAGTGTTGGATTCTGATCTTAATTGGTATTACCAATAAGGGGTTGATTAGATGACATTACCAGAGTAAAATTTGCAAATGCAAGACTAAATTTATTAAAGAGACATGACAAAATGAAGCTTTCATGGTTCACCGGGAGAATGTTATTTTAGGAGACTTTATATTTTACTTTATTCTGGGGGGGCGGAGCCAACTAACAAAGTGAGCAGACGTGTATGCCTGAAGCTCCTCTGCTACAAATATCTAAACTTGGACAAATACTATATTTTGCAATAATCTAGGTACTGAACGGGTACTGAGAGTAATGATAAATACATTTGCTGGCTTCATAGAGTGCAAAAATTGAATCTGTGGATTTTTTTTGGAACTTTCACAGTAGCGGCACACACTAGGGCCTACTTCAGCTCATCCGGAGGTGTGGATGCAGCTTGTTCTAATATCTGGGAAACATCTTCCTCAAAATAACCGCCAAATGGATCCAGAAGCAGCACTATGCAAATTTGAAGATCATGCTTACAAGCTGCTTGAAGATCATTTCAACGAAATAGGCCGACTGTTTGCACAACTCCTTGTACAGCTTGATAACCTGCATGGCGCGAAAGATGGCGGCGATGTACAGGAAACAACAACAGCAACCTTTTTGCAACTTCTGCCTATACTAAACGACCCTATACCTCACCAAGTTACACAAGCTCTGACAAGAAAAAGTGAATCTTGCTCCGACTCAGGCAATGAAAAGCTGCTGGTCAGAGAGAGAAAACCGGGTCTCAGTTATGTCTCGCTAGTCCCGGAAAGGAAGGCTGCAGATCTTAGCGCTCATATCCCTGGGAGAGCGACGCCACGCAAGTTGAATCACATAGCCGATTCGGGCTCTCTATTCTACCTTCAGTGGACAGCATGTAAACTTCCAAGAGGTTGTCACAGAGCTACACTATGGGATCTATGTAAGTTACCATCCACATTACACTCTCATTTTGATTCCCCTATGAGCCATGTCTACCGCACCAGAGAGGGATGTCCGGTTGCAAAAATTTCAAGCATGTCTGACTACCCTAACATCAAGAGGTCCTGTCTGAGAGAAGGCATCGGCTGAGGCATCTTATATTACAGGACGGATCCGAGAGACTAAACGATTTTCTTGACAAGCCCCAATTATGATTCTGACTTACACTGCTTTAGATACTCCTAATACATACTTCTGACGAGTTCTTTATCCCATGCCTGAACTTACTTTATCCATTTCGGGACTACTGCTTAAAGATACCCCATCTAGTAGCAGAGGATTAAGCGACAGACTTGCAGAGAACACCAGAGATTGACTTGCAAACCACAGCTAATAATTCCAACTGGTGTTTGTTTATATGTATACCTATTGTGTGGGTAATATCCCACTAGAGAGATGCAGATGGCAGCGGTTTGTATGTCGGAACAGGCCCTGTTATAACGTCTCCATTGTCTCATATTTAAATTGTAGTCCTTCTATTACCGATTGCAGCTAGCATATAGTAGGCCCCTAACTTAAATACATTTCACTCATATTACTGCTACTACATGACCCTAGGGCCATATTTAGTTTCCTCCATATATCTCAAGGGTGGGGATACTATAGCGTATATACATTCCTCCTAACCTTTAATTATAGTTCGTAGTGAGTATTCTTTTTAGCGCACTTTGAGCATCAGCTACCACATATTTAATCTGTTATTAGAGACAAAGAAGTATATGATTGTGGAGTTCTTAGCATGAGACCTTCCAGGTCATAGTAGCACATAGTCTCCTCCTCCTTAACCCCTTACATAATCCCATTACGCTTGTTTCAACTGCTACATAGAGTTTGGTCTATGCTGAGTCCTCCATATCTCAAACTTGAATAATGTATTACTCCGAACTTGCAATTTAGACATAGTTATATATTACATGGTAATGTTTTATGTATGCAAGCTTTTCTAATGGTGGTGCTTATGTTGTTTTGCATGTTTGCCTAAATCTATATGTTTGACCAGAATAATGAGACACCATAATAGCACATAGGTAGAGCATATTATACCAAATGTAGACAGCAAGTAGCGTTACAGGATTGTTTAGAAATTGATCTTTAGAGTAGCTCCCTGTGCATGCGCTACCATAGCAATCACTCTAATCTCTGACAACTCTACAGTATACCCCAGCTTGGTAATTTCAGCATTTCATTTAACCTGGGTATTGGAGAGTTTGCTTAATAGGATATTTCATGTTTAGCAACTACTACATATAAGATTTTAAATGTTTAACAAACATATTCAGCATAACATTCTTTCCTTCTTTTTTCAACTTATCTGGGAAACTAATCCCTCTAACCTAAGTCCTTTAGACTGTCAAGGGGTATAGACACGTAACAAGTTAAGATGTAGCTTTCACCCTCATGTTCCAGTTTATCCAATATTAGTTTATGTCTGCTCTATATCTGTTTTCCCTTCACAAGACATATCCAGCATTGTGGGGCTTAGATGATGCCTACATATAACAGCCAACCACTTGATATACTAATATGCACACGTTATACCCCTGTTGGGAATTATCCTGCACTTTTACTTTTTATAAGATGTTTACTAAAGCAAAGTACAGTCATGAAGGAGTGTCCACTAGCATGCTTTTTATACCTGAACTTTTTATCTGACATATCGTGTGCTCACATATTGCAACAAGTTTAATTAAGAGCCCCTAGTATGTAGGAGTTCATTACCCCAATATGTTACAAATTTAACTCTTATTCCACCCATCCTCTCGCCCCATATACACATATCAGCATAATTCCTCCTCCTCCCTCAGCTAGCAAGGAAGAGGTTAGTCTAGTAGCAACCTGAGACAACAGGCTCTAGTATTGTATGTTTAGTATGCCTCATACACCCAGTCCTCTTTATATTAAAATTTAGAAAAATTATGCACACTGTTATTCTATCAGTAGTAGCACTATTATTGACTATTGATATAGAAATCCTTTAGACTACCATAGCTGCTTATAGGTTATAATAAGTCCTTTTATGCCACAATGCACGCAGTGACACTCACCTACTGAGCTACAGTTGTGCATCTATACCTGATAGACTCTCTACCAATATTTGCGCTTTGGCTGGCTATGATATTTTGATCTATCGAATTTCATGGTTACACGAGCAATTCATAACCCTTTAACTGTTTTTATGTATGCTTACTGAATACACTTGAGTGATTATCTGTCAGGTTCTATCTGGTGGATCAGTGTTAGGCTGGGAGTTACTTGGCTGTAAAAGTTAATATATAGAGAGAGCTAGGAAATGTTCTGTAACCACTATAGTTTTGCTTATTGATTGTGTTTTGTTCTTGCCCACAATTAGAGACCATGGCTGATTGTTTGCAGCTAAGTTTTGTAATGCCCTTGTTGCTTAGTGAGAGAATATGCATGGCCTAGTGCTTCTTGACTAAGTTTTGTTCGCTTATGTTATTCTACAGTTAAATTTTTTTTTTTGTAGAGACCCTGCCATGCTCCTTAGTTTACCCACATATATATATATATGGCTCCGCCCTCCACCCTTTCCCTCATATATATATAGCGGTGCTTACCCGCTGAATTTCCCCCTCCCCCTTATAAGTATTTCATCTCTTTTTGAAGCTCAGAAAGAGCTGCCCACCTGACCATCAGTTAACTTTTTTTTTTTTTATAAATCTGGCCCATTGGGCCTAAATCTGTGTTCTCAACTGGTCAGTCATCTATGCTATCTTATTAAAAAACTGAGGTTTCATTAGTCGTCCAACAATGTTCAATGTAACTGCTGAAATGTTTTGCTCTATTTTGTTTGTATTTTTTCTCTTTAATCAAAGTGACGTATAATGTTTTATGTTTGCTATACTAAACCTCAATAAAAAATATTAAAAAAAAAAAAAAAATGACTTCATTCTCTTGGTGTCTCTCATTGAAAAGCATACCTAGGCAATGCACTACTGAGAACTAGCTGGTGATTGGCGGGTACTCATATACAGTAATCACCAGATGTTTTTAGCTAGACCACAGTAGTGCATTGCTGTTCTAGAGTTAACTTTTTCTATGTGTTTTAACACATAGTTATATACAAGCAATAGTGCAATAATAAAATGCTCTAACACATTAGAGCATTTTCATTTTGCACTTTTATGTTTCTTTAATTACTCTTAAGACAGCCATTTAACATTTTCTAGCTGAACATTTAGGCCTAATTCGTATGCTTGTTGCTATTAATACATTTGACAACTCAGTCACTGGCATTACTTGCTTACAAGAGATCACACTTGAGCCGCAAAAGTTGGGCAATTTAACTCTTGTGACGACTCCCACTAACAGCTAATATTTTCTATAGGAGCTGTTATAACATAACAACAATATTCTCCTATGCATGAGCAGTATGTGTGATAAGTGTCAAAGCTGCTAGAATCCTATTTGTAAACAAAAAGTTTAAACACCAGATTTTTAGGGGCCTAAATCTCAATGTGAATGATCAAAATCACTGATCGTACCCATTAAAGGGACATGAAACCCACATTTTTTTTTTCATGATTCAGATAGAGAATACAATTTTAACAACTTTCTAATTTACTTCTATTATCTATTTTTTTTTTATTATCTTGGTATAATTTGTTGAAGGAGCAGCAATGTACTAATGGTTTCTAACTGAACACATGGGTGAGCCAATCACAATCAGCTTATATATGCAGTCACCAATCAGCAGCTGCTGCTCTGAGCTTACCTAGATAAACCTTTCAGCAAATTAAGTAATAGATGTAAATAAGAAAGTTGTTTAAAATTGTATGCTGTCTGAATAACGAAAGAAAAAATTTGGGTTTCATGTCCCTTTAAGTTTATCCATTAGCACAATGATCAAGACAGACAGACAGATAGATAGATAGATAGATAGATAGATAGATAGATAGATATAGAGAAATAGATGATATATAGAGAAATAGATAGATGATAGAGAAATAGATAGATAGATAGATAGATAGATAGATAGATAGATAGATGATAGATAGATGATAGATAGATGATAGATATATAGATAATAGATAGATAGATAGATAGATAGATAGATAGATAGATAGATAGATAGATAGATAGATAGATAGATAGATAGATAGATATAGAGAAATAGATAGATGATAGATAGAGAAATAGATAGATGATAGAGAAATAGATAGATAGATAGATAGATAGATGATAGATAGTAGATAGATAGATTTATTCCTTACATTTCATAATTTTTACTGTTTATTTTATCAAAAGTTCTCAATGTTTTTTAAAAGCAAAATAAAATAAAAATATTTTATAATAATAATAATAATAATAATAATAATAATGTGTTTTTTTATGTCTTATTGCAGTTCTACTCTAAGCATAGAGTAGTAAAGGAATTACTAAGAGGGGCTAAAATAAAAAACTGCCAATTACCATGTTTTTACTCTGCATGTACTTTTTCCCAACATATAAATATTACATTACATACAAGATAAAGAAAGAAAAAGACTAGGCTGGACTTTGAGCACTCAGTGGGGCTATTTCTTCACATAAAATGTTCTGACTTGAATTGTCCTGAAAAACTCTCAGCTGGTAAAGACTGGATGTACTCCAATCTTCTTGTTTACATCTGCCACCATGCTGTGATCTTTGTTGTGACAGGCATAATGGGTTCTCAAGAGAGATGGACATTTTACTAAGTAATATGTGAATATTTAACCCTTTGGCCCTAAAGGGACATGAAAAGGCACCAAACGTCCTTTGACAATTAAATTTACAGTTTGACAAAAGATTAGCCTAATATGAAAAAAAAAAAATCCTAGAGCTTAATTTCATTATAAATAATAGATTAGTTCTGAAGATTAGCAGCAGCTACTTTTCTTCCATATATATTTCCCTTTAGAGTCTTCACTAAAGAGAGGACTGACAAAACTCCTGATGATTCTGTTGCTTTAGAAATGTAAATAGTGCTTTCTCTTTACAAAGATTTGTTGGATGAAAATGTTGTTTGAAAGTAAAATGGACATGTTTCTTAAGTAGCATCAAGAGACGATGAAACCTGTCTGATAGAGACAATGAAATCTCTCCTGATAATGAATGTCCTTGATGCTGTTTGCCAGTCTTTCAAGCAAACCACTGTGTAATATTGCTGGGCTATGAGCTTGTCTAAAAGGTAATCCACTGAATTTATTGCTGTCTGCAAAAGATGGGGAGAGCATTAATTTGCTGCTTTTACTAGATTGTTCAGTCTGCATGGTGTGCATTGGACATTCTATGCAATAACTGTGCCTTTTCTGCTTATTTAGTCTTAATGTTAAAGACAAGGCAAGTTTGTTTCAGTTAAAATCTGATACATTGTAGTACATTAGACCTTATTTTAAGGAAGATTTTTTTATGGTATTAGAATATTTGGCTAAAATAAACAAAGTATAAAATTAAGTTTATCATGGAGAAAAAAACAACAAACAACAAATAATGACAGATGCAAATACAAACAAATACATTCACTTATTGTGTATACTATAATATATTATTTTACTAATCTCCATACTAAGCAGTTTGATATAAAATATAACTTCATATGGTAATGCTAGAATTATGAATGATTATAATGATTTTTTACCCTCATACAGTATGTATTTATCCCTCTGTCATACAGTTTTTAGCATATTTTGAGTTTTTGGTTTTGCATTGCTTTCTGATTGTTTCATCATACATCAATATAATTATACTTAGGCTTCTTTAGATAGTCGTTTATATTTCCATCTTTTTGAGTGTTAAGATGTCATACATACATATACCTATGGTCTCCATTTTTCCAGCTGTGATAGCAGCTTCAGAGCTCCATCGTTTGAGGTTCATGTGAGCAAACCTTAATACTACTTAAATAGCAGCAGTCTGAAGGCCACTGAAACTTAACCTCTCAGAACTGATTGGAATGATTAACAGCCCCCCCTAATTGGCCAGCCTCCATGTTGATTTTTAATCCTGTAAAGTAAAGGAACTGCTTTGTTACACAATGTGCTATTCTGTAGGTAGAAGTATTTCCTGAAATAAGTACAGGGAGTGCAGAATTATTAGGCAAGTTGTATTTTTGAGGATTAATTTTATTATTGAACAACAACCATGTTCTCAATGAACCCAAAAAACTCATTAATATCATAGCTGAATAGTTTTGGAAGTAGTTTTTAGTTTTGTTTTTAGTTATAGCTATTAAGGGGGATATCTGTGTGTGCAGGTGACTATTACTGTGCATAATTATTAGGCAACTAACAAAAACAAATATATACCCATTTCAATTATTTATTTTTACCAGTGAAACCAATATAACATCTCAACATTCACAAATATACATTCTGACATTCAAAAACAAAACAAAAACAAATCAGTGACCATATAGCCACCTTTCTTGCAAGGACACTCAAAAGCCTGCCATCCATGGATTCTGTCAGTGTTTTTGATCTGTTCACCATCAACATTGCGTGCAGCAGCATACCACAGCCTCCCAGACACTGTTCAGAGAGGTGTACTGTTTTCCCTCCTTGTAAATCTCACATTTGATGATGGACCACAGGTTCTCAATGGGGTTCAGATCAGGTGAACAAGGAGGCCATGTCATTAGATTTCCTTCTTTTATACCCTTTCTTGCCAGCCACGCTGTGGAGTACTTGGACGCGTGTGATGGAGCATTGTCCTGCATGAAAATCATGTTTTTCTTGAAGGATGCAGACTTCTTCCTGTACCACTGCTTGAATAAGGTGTCTTCCAGAAACTGGCAGTAGGACTGGGAGTTGAGCTCGACTCCATCCTCAACCCGAAAAGGCCCCACAAGCTCATCTTTGATGATACCAGCCCAAACCAGTACTCCACCTCACCTTGCTGGCATCTGAGTCGGACTGGAGCTCTCTGCCCTTTACCAATCCAGCCACGGGCCCATCCATCTGGCCCATCAAGACTCACTCTCATTTCATCAGTCCATAAAACCTTAGGAAATCAGTCTTGAGATATTTCTTGGCCCAGTCTTGACGTTTCAGCTTGTGTGTCTTGTTCAGTGGTGGTCGTCTTTCAGCCTTTCTTACCTTGGCCATGTCTCTGAGTATTGCACACCTTGTGCTTTTGGGCACTCCAGTGATGTTGCAAGCTCTGAAATATGGCCAAACTGGTGGCAAGTGGCATCTTGGCAGCTGCACGCTTGACTTTTCTCAGTTCATGGGCAGTTATTTTGTGCCTTGGTTTTTCCACACGCTTCTTGCGACCCCTGTTGACTATTTTGAATGAAACTCTTGATTGTTCGATGATCACGCTTCAGAAGCTTTGCAATTTTAGAGTGCTGCATCCCTCTGCAAGATATCTCACTATTTTTGACTTTTCTGAGCCTGTCAAGTACTTCTTTGACCCATTTTGCCAAAGGAAAGGAAGTTGCCTAATAATTATGCACACCTGATATAGGGTGTTGATGTCATTAGACCACACCCCTTCTCATTACAGAGATGCACATCACCTAATATGCTTAATTGGTAGTAGGCTTTCAAGCCTATACAGCTTGGAGTAAGACAACATGCATAAAGAGGATGATGTGGTCAAAATACTCATTTGCCTAATAATTCTGCACTCCCTGTATTAAATGAAATTGTATAGATAAAATTGTTTGCCAGGTAATCCCTGAAGACTTGGACTTGTTTGTTAGTCTGAATATCAATATACAAAAAAATCAATATAAACGCCAGATCTCTTTATCAGATTGAAGGATTCAGTGCCATTTATGGGACACAGCATTTTCTTTGCAGCAGAATGTAATTCCATAAAGGACAATCCTAAATGTTACCTAAAGTAAAATTCTCTCTTGATGCATATCTCAAAGAATGACTGTATGTTTCTTCATATGATGCTAGTCTAATTTTCCAATTTTCTAAACACATAAACATTTTTGGGTTAAGGTTGTGCAGGATATCTTATAGCTCAAAGCTTTGCATAACGTTTGTTCAGTATTTCTATTTCTAAGAAGAAGCCAATTGTGAAGTTGACACAAGATGATTTTTCAGTATATACTGGCAGGATAACATCTCTTCATCATCTCACTCTGTGGGAGGAAATCATTCATTACATTAATTGTAAATATTATTTAGACTGAACAGCCATGATCTAAGTGCCAAATTTCTCTATGAATCTATGTATGTAAATACCTGCATATTGACTTTTACTCCCTTGTCTCAATTAGTTCTTATAGTAAAATTGTTACATTAACTGTCTCATTATAAAGCATTTGCTGAAATATTTAGCATGCAAAAAATGAAGTGATAGATTTGCTATCAAGAACAATGTCACCTCATATTAAAACATATTCTTTATTGTTTTTGTCTATCTTATTTTTATCCAAAACGCCTTGTATCATGAGATTACTTGATGGGCTCCATTAAACTACAATCTTCATTAACGTTGACCTCAATTGAGTTTATAACTTTATCATAATTTAAAAGTGTGATGAGTTGAAGGGTTTTGTTTACCATATTTGCAAAGTGCAATACAAGCAATGTATGATAGTTTTTCCAACAATGTGGTAAATCAGTTTTTTGAACTACACTGATAAAAAAGATATCTCAACGTATTTCAATGCCCCTGTTTAGAAGGCTGCATGTCAGAGCATGTATTCTAAAGATTAGATAAAATTCAGTCACAACAAAATGTAGGGAATTGGGTTGTATTGGATGGCCTTTAACCAATATAGCAGATGAAACTTTGTAGCAAGCAAGCTTATGACTTTATTTAACTGCCATTTTACTATTGGGCGGAAAATATCTCAGCGATTACAATCCATTTTTGAGTCAGTTTTCAATACTTTTACAAGACCAGTTTTAACCTTTCAAATTTGAAACCTCAAGGCACTTGAATCCTTGAAAGGGCATTTTGGACATATTTACAACTATTTTAAGACTATTTGGAAACAGTTTACTATATTGCACATGTGAAAATCATTCTGAAATGGCGACACAATGTGTTTCAAGTTGCTTGTACCTTATTATTGAACCGCATTAATGAACTCATAGGTCATGAAGCTCATTCCAGGTTACAAGTTCAATAGTGTGCATGAAGGAGTGTCCCCTATAAAACCCAGTTAATTGGAGAGCAATCCTCATTTGTAGGTCCTCTAGCAGATAATATGTTTCAAGGGAGCAGATTCATGCTTTACAGTTTCAGTAATTTGAAAACTCAGTATAAGATGACATAAGTCCTTTCATAGAAACCTGTAGTTACCATCTTCTTTAAGAACACACCAAAAATGTAAACAATACTTAACAAAAAATCGGCCAGATTACGAGTTTTGCAGTAAAGGGTTTGCGGTGCTAACATTGCACGTTATTGTCACTGCTCACTTACCTACAGCGCTGGTATTACAGGTTATTATAAACCCGGCGTTAAATGACAAGAAGTGAGCGTAGAGCAAAATTGTGCTCCATACAGCACTCCAATACCAGCGCTGCTTAAATCAGCGGTGAGCTGGTTTACGTGCTCGTGCATGGGCATCAATGGGGAGAGCTGGCTGAAAAACAGCCTAAAACCTGCAATAAAGCAGCGTAAAGCTCCGTAATGCAGCCCCATTGATTCCTATGGGGGAAACACATTTTATATTTACACCTAGCACCCTAACATGAACCCTGAGTCTAAACACCAAAATCTTACACTTATTAACCCCTAATCTGCCGCCCCCGACACTCGCAGACACCTACATTATACTTATTAACCGCTAATCTGCCGCTCTGGACATTGCCGCCATTATAATAAACATATTAAACCGTAAACCGCTGCACTCCCACATCGTAAACACTAGTTAGATATTATTAACCCCTAATCTGCCACCCCTAACATCACCGCCACCTACCTACATTTATTAAACCCTAATCTGCCGCCCCCAATGTCGCCGCCTTTATACTATATTTATTAACTCCTAAACCTAAGTCTAACCCTAACACCCCCCTAACTAAAATATAATTAAAATAAATCTAAATAAAACCTCAATTAATAACTAAATAATTCCTATTTAAAACTGAATGCTTACCTGTAAAATAAACCCTAAGCTAGCTACAAAATAACTAATAGTTTACATGTAGCTAGCTTAGGGTTTATTTTTATTTTACAGGCAAGTTTGTATTTATTTTAACTAGGTAGAATAGTTACTAAATAGTTATTAACTATTTACTTACTACCTAGCTAGCTAAAATAAATACAAATTTACCTGTACAATAAAACCTAACCTAAGTTACACTAACACCTAACACTACACTACAATTAAATAAATTAACTACAATAAATACAATTAACTAAATTAAATACAATTATCTAATTACAACAAAAAGACACTAAATTACACAAAATAAAAAACAAATTACAAGAGATTTAAACTAATTACACCTAATCTAATAGCACTATCAAAATAACCCCCCCCCCCCCCAAATAAAAAAAAAACCCTAGCCTAATCTAAACTACCAATAGCCCTTAAAGGAACAGCCAATAGAATGTGAGCTCAATCCTATTGTGCTTATTGGATCAGCCAATATGATTGAAGTTTCAATCCTAACTAGGTTTAAGGAGAGTGCTGCCCATTTTGGTGACTGTTGTTCCCGTTCCTGAGGAATGAATTTTACCCGTACATTGTTGGTTTGGAATATCCCTCCTATTGGGACAACATCCAGAGAGATCTTTGATATTCTAAATAAATCCACATTGTGAACTTTCTTTACTTCAAAGGGAATGTTTTAAAGGTGTAAGTACGTATTTGATTACCATTGGTATTATAGATTTATTAAGCATAATTACACCAATTTAGATATCATCCTCTATTAGAAGTCTTTATTGGTCTCTCTGGTTAGTAGTGTTATTTACCTGTATAGGTTATATAGGGGTGCTGCTTCATTTATAACTATATCTAATTATTAAACAATGCTGTCTACCTTAGAGAGAACCTCTAGAAGGAACTCTTGCAATACGAATGGTCTATCTAAAGAAAACCAGCAAGATCCTGCCCAAATTAAATCCATCGTAAACCTTTTCTCTAAATTAGGATGGAACATAGGCACTGGTGGGATATATATTCTTTCACTAATACAAAGAAAAAAGCAGATACCTAGAGACCTTAGGGTCTTTAAAAATTGTTCCTTTAAAAATTATGTACAACTGTTAGGAAAATGGCATATTAATCTTAATGAATGTTCTTTCAGCCTGATTGATCTATTGATCAAACAGACAAAAATTAATAGATGAAGTTGGCAAAGAGATCGAGTCAGTTCAACAGGATCTAGAGACCATGAAAGATCATTAGGATTATATAAAATTGAATGCACAAAAGATTAAAGCATCTGATTACTACCAAAATGAGATTATTAAAACCAAACAAGGGGAAAATGTAAAGGGATGAGGAAGACTATGAGAAAGCGGAGGTATATACCTTTAACAGGAAAAAAGAAAATAAAGGAAATTATTGAACATTGGTCCAACATAAAAACAAAAACAACATTAAAAATAATAATAGAAAGAAGAACAGTAATTATACTCACCATAATTCTAATGCACAAGTGCCCCCCTACAAGAACTATCAAAGCAATAGAAATAGTAAGTGAGAAATGGACCAGCGCCTACTCGGGACCCTTGTAGACTGAGGGGAAGTGATGCCTAGTAACCACCAATAGAAATCTCAGGAAAATAGGTGTTCCCTCAGGCGCCTACTCAAATGGAGGCAAAGGGATAAAGCAAGGATACTAAAATCTCTTAAAACAGCTGATACAATAAAATTACTTATTTAATATAGCCGTTAAAAAATCAAATCAAATACATTATCAAATACATCAAATACATTAATCATGGATCCATGAAAATAATACATAAATTAATACATAAATTATTACAGATGAGCAGATAAAAACAGATAAAAACAGTAAGCAATAATGTAAGAACAATAAGAACAATAAATTACACAATAATAGATAGTGGTAAATATTAAGAACAAAGATAGCACAACAGTGGATAATAAAAACAATCAATCCGGACTGCACAATGTTATTGATATTTAGTCCAAAGAGTGGATAGATAACTGGGACTTATGCCCATCCAATGGCTAGTGCAGGACTTGTGTAGATGTAACCAATAAATGTGGTATCCAATGAAGTGAAAGAATGTGAACAGTGTTCAAAAATACATGTCTGAATGGTATCCAGAGGATTAGCCTGAAGTAGATCCTAAACAAACCGTGATCCAAAAAATAATGATCCAAAAGAATAAATAAATCTACAGTGTGAATCCATCAAATGTTTAAAAATCAAAAATACACATCTGCGAAAAAATTCCTCTGTAAAATGTGAAAAAAGTGAAAAATTATATTAAAAATGTGAAAAAAATATGAAAAAATATAGTCACCCAGAGTTTTAATTGTATCAAATGTTGCTTGTAGTTAGTCCCAGCGTGTAGTAGATTCCCTGAGTGTGTGAGGTGAAGGAGTGTTGAGCCCACAGGTGGGTAAACAATGTGCAGACAACGATATCCACCTAAAAGTATAAAAATAGATAGTGCAGATAACCTTTTAAATATAATACACAAATGAAATGAGGCTTACCAATACTCAGTCTACGCGTTTCAGCCCTTCCTACGCCTTTATCAGAATATCACAATATGAATTCTCATTCTAATGGTAAACCGCAGACACATTATGCTAATCAATATTATGTGAACCCTAATGAAATACCTATATCTAACAGATATCAAGCACTACAAAGCCATGAACACAATAGAGAATATGGCAATATTCACAATTCTCAGTTTCCTTATTCAGATAGACCAGAATTATCTCATCATCAAACTGGGAGATTGGAAACACAAAGGAGAGACGATGTTCCCTCTACCTCCAATGGGCCTTTTTTAGAGGAACACCAGTTGGCACCTATTTGGAGATGGAACTACGAACAGTCCAAAGGGAAAAAAAGACCATTCTCAAATGGGGAAGAAGAGGGAGAGGCAACACCATCAAAAAATAAAAGCTTAAAAAATTAAAAGAAGGTATTTTTAATCTCTCATCCCATACACTTACTAATGATGAGATAAGAATATTTGGGAGAGGTCTATCTTTTTGTCCACCCTAACTCTCACAATGTGTTTGATCTCTTCGCGGATCTTAATAGATACACGAGAAAATTATCCCTACTACAATATTTTTTCTTCTAAAAGTATGAAAAAGAGGAACATTGAGGGTACACAGATCCTATTGGATTCTGACAACTCTATTTCTCCTACTGTATATATTTTATGGAACCTGAAGAAATCACTAATGAATTGTTTGAGTTTAGTATTTATACTCATTTCAAACCCTCATCCACATTTAATCCCCCGAAACCAAAGGTTTCTTATGTTGACCTATTCCAGCAAATGGTTATAGGGGAATTTGAGATAATACCGCATAAAACCTTTGGTAAACAAAATGTATGGCCAAATTAAAAAAGAGCCCTCGAAAGTCTCATAAGGGATAAAAATCTAGTCATCTGTAATGCTGATAAAGGCGGCAGAATAGTTCTCCAGGATTATAAGGACTATGTAGCTGAGGTGGTTCGGATTCAGTGGGACAAATTTTTTTATTGTAAACTGAACACTGACCCTACAGAACAATTCACTAAATTACTTATTGAGATCTTGGAAGATGGTGATAGAAAGGGAATCCTCACCACAAAAGAGAAGAGATATCTGATAGCTGATAATCCGAGCAGGCCCTTCTACTACCATCTTCCTAAGATCCATAAAGACTGCAATAAACTCCTAAGAAGACCCATTATTGCTGGTATCAATAGTGTCATGGATAGATTATCAGAATACTAAGATCTATTCTTACAGAAATATGTTATTCATCTACCAGCTTATATCCATGACACTACTGATCACCTCAATAAACTAAACATGTTTAACCAAACAGACACATATATTTGGCTTACCTGCAATGTTGGAGCCTTGTACTCCAACATCCCATATGATCTAGGGATAGAGGCGATTAGATTTTTTTTGGATAGCGATATTTATATGCCATTACCACAAAAATAATTTTTAATAACCATTATACAATATATATTACAACACAATTATCTCCAGTTCCTAGATGAATTTTACTTGCAGGTCAGAGGCATGGCCATGGGAACCAGGTTTGTGCTCAGCTTTGCCAATTATATATGGGAATATTTGAAGAACAATATGTTTATAACTCTAGGTAGGCGCAGAACCTGGTGTTCTATGGTCGGTATATAGACAACCTGCTTTTCATCTGGGACGGGACAGTACAATATGCTGAAAACTTTGTCACACATCTAAATGGAAATGAAATGGGCCTGACTTTTACATCAAACATCCAGTTACATCAGATAGAATTTTTGAACATGTCCTTACAGTGGGAACCACAAGGCGATTATGTACTTCTACTTTTTCAAAAAAGTAGATAGCAATCATTTTTTGCACTTTGGGAGTAACCATCTCAAAGATTGGAAGACGAATATCCCTTTCAGTTAATTCAATAGAATTATGTGGAATGGAAGTACTTTAGAAACATATGACATACAGTCTCCCATTCTAGTTGAAAGATTTTTGGCTAAGGGATATCCGTCTTCCTTCATCAAAAACAGTCAAGAAAGAGCTAGAGGTCTAGATAGACCTAATATGCTTAAAGGTAAATTTAAAAAAACTTTGATAAGTAATGAATTTAAAAATACTGTATAACAACCACACTTCATTACCCAATATAATTCTATCCATAGAGCTATCAAAAAATCATTGCAGAAACATTGGCACATTCTTCAGACGGACACTATGCTCAAACAAATTTTAGATCCCCAACCTTTGTTGACTTTTAGTAGAGCTCCTACCCTTAAGCAGAAGCTTGCTCCTAGCAAGGTAGTAATGTCTAGAAAATCTGGGGTAAGAAAGTCGACACATACAAATACTTCTTCAGGTATTTACAGATGTGGACATTCAAGATGTTCCATGTGTAAATACATTAAACATAAGTCAACAACTGTGACTGCCAGTGCCACATGTGAAGTATATAAGATCAAGGACCGTATAACTTGTAACACATCCTTTGTTATATACATACTCTCCTGTAAATGTGGTATTCAGTATTCAGGCTGCATGACACGTAAAGTGCATACAAGATAGAGTGAGCATCTACGTAACATCAGAAAGAAGTCACTTCTCCATAGTGGGCCTAGACATCATGTGCAGGCACAATATGGTGAACCTTGCAGTTTCCATATCACTCCCATTGAATACATCTCACCCTCCTACCTATACAATAGATTTACCAAATTAAGATAAAGGGAAACCTTTTAGATATTTAAGTTCCAGTCCCTATTTTCTACAGGTCTAAATAAAGTAATAGATTCAGCAGCTTTCTATTGATATAGGATAATTTTGTTTTATTGTGTTTTTTATTTTATATCTCTGTACACTTGAGTTTAGTTGTGCATATTTGTTTTATTTTCTTTTGTATCTATATTTTTTATTGTTCATAGAGAGCCATTTCACACCATGTCTCTTCGAATTGTGTAGAAAGGTGAATCTTGATATGTGCAAATGGATAATTAGCTTGATCACAGACATATTTAGCAACTAAGATGTATTTACCATCATATGTATACATTTACCATCATATGTATACAATGCCTGTTATACCGCTATTAGCACACTATGGGTTATTAGCCCATACTATAAATTAGACTTTATGACTTATATTTTGTGATACGTTACAATATAGAAGCATATTATCACTTTTATTAACATACACCTTCCTATATTCTTATTAACATTTAATCCATGTATTTTCACACAATATTGTCTTACAAATGGATAACCTATTATATTCACACTTTATTACCAGCTTATTTCGGCTTTAGAAATTTAACCCCCATCTTACATGCACCTTGTATTTAACGGTTTATACTCGTCACATTAAAATAATATACATTTCACAATCCCCAATCATTCATACTCCCATTAGTTAATATTAGGTAATAATTGTCAATAATATTATTATTAACATTCACATATTTACACAAACTTTATTTACATAATATGATGAGCCAATCATCACACATCACTTATACACTCCCATCACCAGATTGGTTATAGTAACCCCACCCCCGCTCCACACGTCACATTGGAAAATTCTTACATACCCGCCACTTCCGTGATGGTGGTCTAATGACCCGACCAACTCTCCACCTGCAGCATAACGTCAATTTATACACACCCCTTGTTTGTGACGTTTGTTGGTAAACACTCTCACATGAGTGCGCAAAGCTAGAATGTTTTCAATCATGGTAATTTATTCCTGTAACCATTAAATTTTATTAGAGTTAGACACACGCACATATTTACATCACCCTTCACTGCTGATTGGTAGGTGTATAATGACAGATGTTTACCAACGAATACTACTGATATGAATCTCAGCTATTTGTTAGCGACAATATGGTATCTTATTTTTGGTTATTTTATTAGAGGTCAATGCAAGACTCAATTTGAGGTCCTTTTTAAATGTATTATTGTACATCATGTTGGATATTGTATACAAGCATATGACAAGAAGTTCAAGTTATTATTTTATTAAAGATTCAAATATGCACTCTAAATATAGGGTTAAGTTGCTGGAACCGTTCCCCTGTGAGGGAGGTTCTCAGGTGTTTCCTTTTTGATTGGTAAGGTTTGTGTATTTAAAGGCTCATTGTAGCTACCATTGTATGCCTGATGAAACAGCGTTCTGAAGCGATGAGAAATGCGTTTTGTAAGGGGGGTCAGCTAGCATACCCCACCTTTTCTGGTTCCTGTTTTTAAATTCTTTGACATTTTAATAAAACCTTTTTTTACTTTTATTTGGAACTTTTCATTGCCTATTAAATACCAATCACTTCCACTGGGAGTACTAAGCTTCGGATATTCCAGCGTTCCTGTGTTCCTGTGGATCCTGGGTGCCTGTATCTGGGAGATCAGCTTGCTGAGTTGCTGCTTAAAATATCCAGTCTGTGCCTAATAGCACTGTCTGAGTGCTCCAAGGAAATTTGTGTACCCTGTATCAGGGGTTTTCATCTGTATCCTCCGTTTGTTCGCTATTGATACACACAGGCGGCTCTTTTTTCTCTACATTTTGTATCAGATCATCTGATACTAAGGTGTAAGAGAGTGCTGCCCACTTTGGTGACTGGTGTTCCCATTCTTGAGGAACAAATTTACCCGTGCATTGTCGGTTTGGAATATCCCTCCTTTTGGGACACTTATCCATAGAGACTTTTTCCCTGTTCATATATACATATATTCTCTATAATATACACATTGTGAACTTTTCTTTACTTCAAAGGGAATGTTTTAAAGAAGTGTATGTATGTATGTATTTGATAACTATTGGTATATAGATTTATTAAGCATAATTACACCAATTTTAGAAAACGCCCCTTATTAGAAGTGTGTCTTTATTGGCCTCTCCTGGTTAGTGCTAACAATCTTGTTCCTTCAACACAAGTCAAAGATCACAATGAATGCATTTTGCCTATTAATTGAAGAATCATTTATAGTATAACAGTTCTGCAGCATATATGGCTACTTTTTAATTTAAATGTTTGTACATGTAACCACATAAGGTTTAGAATGCAGTAAGGACATATTGCTCTGAATGAGGAAAAAAACCTTACTTGACTGAACACTCTCCACTATTTAATTTCCACTAATAATTATTAAATCAAAACAAATGGTGCATTATGTTAATAAACACTAGTATAATAATAAAAATTGTCCTGAGCTTTAGACTTTATAACCTATATCATGCCAAATTGCTGTTGCTTGTCTTTTGATGTATAGCCTATGTATACCCAAACTCATCTATACTGATGTATTATAGCTATATTTCTAGCATTATTCTGTTATGACCCAATTTGGTTTTCTTCATATGGGTCATTCTACATGACTTTATTCTAGACTCATATGGGAGACCAACTGCATGACAACACACGTCATGTCTATGCTACGAAAAGGTACTATTTGACTAGAGCTGTTTGAATTGTAATTTATCTATAGTGTACTATACAATGTGATGTTTCTATTGAATTTCCTCAATAAAATTTAAATAAAAAATAAAAAATTGTCCTGAGTGCAGTAATTATACTAAATCCCATGGGAAAAAAATAAATATACTCCATTAAGGCTAGATTACCAAGTGCGTATGCTAAGTGTTGCACATGAGTGGGAATGGTTATACCGCATCAGAAGTAGCGCACTTATTACAAATTGAAAGTAAACACATTAGCTTGAGCGCAATTAAAGTGAATATGCATTGGGATATAGCAGGTTTAGAGCTCTGGTTAACTGTTACACGCCAGTTAAAAAATGTAGCACAAAAGATATAAAAACTAAATCTTAATAACACTGTCTGTTAGAAATGATTAAAAAATTGCATAAAAAAGTTATAAGGGGGGGGCGGAGCTTGGCCACGCTTGCTGATCGCTGCACATTGATTGATCTCTGAAGCCTCAAAGCTCTTATATAAGGTATTGAATGACCCATAGCATGTTAGAACCAAAGAAAACCTATCTACAATATCTCTGAAGGAGGTGGACACATAACTTGGACCCTTGGACCCCTTTATATCGAGTGGAGAAGGTCAGAATTTTTCACTGCGCAGTAAGGCCTGCACCGGAGTAAGAGGAGCACGATCGCTGGGAGCAGCAGCACTGGATTTACTTTTTTCTGACCTAGCTGTCTAGCTCGGAACATCTGCCTGCTATTCGTCTGCCCAGGATCTAACAGTGCGATCCAGATCACAGTCTAGAGTGGCTGAAGCGTTGGGCCTTATTTAATTTGGGACACAGCTGGTGACGGTGTGGACTTAACATTGGCCCCAAAACGGCTCTCACTAAGACTAAGGCAGATCACATTGCGGCCGTCTAGGAAGGTGAGTCATATAGTGTTTGAAACATAAGAACTATCACGGCACCTGCTGCAGCCGGTGCCTTGTTAAAGTCAATTGGTCTTCTATGCGCCACACTCTGATGAAAAATGGGATTTTGGCCCACATTTTGTAAACATGGGTATTCTCTCTGTACTCAAACCCAAGCGCTAGGGTGAGGGTGAATGGAATGCTTTCCACACCCTTCTCGATCTCCAATGGGATGAGGCAGGGGTGTCCACTCTCACCTCTGCTCTTTGCTCTCGTCATGGAAGTTTTGGCAAGTAAGATACGAGCCAATCCTGCTATTCGCGGTCTGCGGGTTGGGGGAACAGAGCATAAATTGGCAATGTATGCGGACGATGTCCTGATGACTCTGGCAGATAACGATGCCTCCTTGCGGAACGGTCAGAAACCGAGGGTCAGTAAAAAGACAATGTATCTTCCCAGAAGCAGAGGGGGGAGTCCCTTTACTCAGTGAATATCACCAAAGCAATTATCCTTCAGCGAATAGTTGAATGGTGTCATGGAACAAGCGGATAAGCTTGGATAGGTCTTGATAGGGAGATTCTTCAAAGAGGAAATGTAGGCTCACTGGCATGGACAAGCTCTGGGCAATGCCCCAATTGCATCTCACACTATCTGCTTCTCGAGGATGTACTCCACGGGTGGGATAAGCTTATCAAAGCAAAAAGTTATATATCTTCAGCTGTCTCGCCGGATACTCCTGTATGCGAAAATCCTAACAACGGAATAGCAAACAAAACACATGCCCAGGGCTCCTCCTATTCACTATCCGAGGTAGCCATATCAAATGCAATCGACCAAGGTAGACTCAAATCGCAAAGGGATCTGGCTGAATGGAATTGTGATATGTTTTCCTCATGGTTCAGAGTAGCACAGTTAGGGCATTTCTTCAATAACACTCGAGACAGAGACTCCCTGATTAGACAGAAAACACCCTTTGAGGAACTCTGTACCTCAGCAACTATACCGCGTCACCTAATCTCATTAATATACAGAATGCTAATGGAGGGCGATGGAGAGGTAATGCCTTCCTACGGGGCTGCCTGGAACAAAGAACTGGGCTCTGAAATTGATACACAAGCTTGGCGCTCTATTTTTCGTAAAGCCAAAAGAGCATCGGTTTCAGCAAGACTTCAAGAAATGCATTACAAATTCTAAAGCAGGTGATACATAACACCACAGAGGCTGAGAAAGATTTATCATCATCTGAGTGGTGAGTGTTGGAGAGGCTGCGGAGGGGAGGGTTCGTTATTACACTTGTCGGTGGCAGTGCCTCTTATACAACCCCTTTTGGGAGGGAGTGTTCCGTGAGTCTGGCAGGCTCTTGAGAATCATCTTACCCCCCAACCCTAAATATCTTATTTATCACAAAATACCAAGGATAATTGAGGAAGCGAAACATCAATTATTCCTCCTGATGTTAAATTGTGCAAAGGGACTTGTCCCGAAACATTGGAAATCGCCTCAAGTGCCAAGTTTGGGGGAGTGGAAGGCTGGGTCTGGGACCTGCTGAGTCTAGAAAGGTTTCACTATCTGAGGACTGGCAAAATAGAGACACATGAATACATGATGCTATATTTGGGAAGGTAGAGAAGTATAGTGCCGAGCACCCACTATTTCCTTTTGCTTTACCCCCTCTCTTCTCTCTCTCTTCTTTCTTTTCTCCTCCTTTGGAGTATTCCCAGTGACAAATATTGAGTGGGCCATATTTGTGCACTCATATTGCAAAATCCTGCCTTGAATAGAAGCTTGGTTTCAACTATTTCAGCTACAGATGCAAATGTGTTATATTTCAGTTACCTTCGTTGTCCTTCTACAATGCTATAACAGACCTTATATATGACTTCATTATGAGAAGCAATTGTTCATTGAATAAAGCTAGTTTTAAAAAAAATTAAAAAAAATAAAAGTTATAAGGGCTCAAAAATATGAGGTCTCAGGTGTTTAAAAAAAGGGTGCAAAAGGCTTTAACATAGAGATACATACATATACATGTCTAAAGATATATATGCAAGTACAGTATATCTATCTATCTATCTATCTATCTATCTATCTATATATATATAAAATATAAAATATATATATGTATATATATATATATATATATATATATATATATATATATATATATATATATATATCTATATCTCAATCAGTGCCACTCCATTTAATCAGAATAGACACTGCACTCACCAGATTTTTGGTATAATAAAATTCCACTTTTAATCAAGTTGAATTGAAAAGGCATATTCCCAAATGTTTCGGCACCAACCTGGTACCTTGTTCTCTGGCCGCCAGCAGGGGGTGTCAATCAACCCGATCATACTTGATCGGGTTGAGTTCCAGCGATTCCTGTCCGCCTGCACAGAGCAGGCGGACAGGGTTATGGAGCAGCGGTCTTTAGACCGCTGCTCCATAATTTGTGTTTCTGGCGAGTCTGAAGGCTGGCCAGAAACATGGGGCATCAAGCTCCGTTCGGAGCTTGATAGATAGGCCCCACAATGTTGCCCAAATAGATTACTGAATTTTAATACTATTTACATTTGATTACATTTCAACAACATCTTTATTTTTCCCTTAGAATATGATATTAGTGTTTACACTGAATAAATAAACGTTGAAAAAGCAACATTTGTGACAGTTATAAATCTATTCAAATATTAGCCAATGTAATTTGTTACAAATACAAATTAGTATCTATTTAACAGCTGCATTAATTAAATGATAAGGTAGTCTGTATTGTACAATGTTCAGCATATGGAAAAACCAGTTTGTTGTGTATTGTAACACAAGCATTTATTTACCAGAACAATTGAACTATTATTACTTACATATGGTGCTTTCCCATTGCAAGGATTTCCTTGTTCTGTTTTCTAGCCATAGCAGCAACTGCTAAGTAAATATATAATACCTTATTTGGTTAATAAATAAAGATGACAAATTGCTAGATATTTTCACTCCACAATTTATTGAGTTTAAAGTGATGGTAAACTTTCCCCTTTGTATAAACAGATCCAGAATGTTAGCAATATTTTACAGGTATATTAATACATCCATTCTAATGAAGATAAGCTTTAAGTTACTTTTTAATGTAGCACTGTAATTCTTATACCCTGCGGTCCAGCCACCCACTTCAAAGCTAATGGTTGGAACTGTTCTCCAATCAGTGCTCTAGCCGTACGCCACTTTTTTTGTAGCTAGAGCAGCAACTGGGGAACAGTTCAAACTGTCAGCTCAGAAAAAAATAATTTTGTGTTATCTTAAAGTGTATCTAATTGTGTTACTTTAAAGTGTATCTAACATTGTGTTATCTTAAAGTGTTTCTAATATTTGTATGTTTTTATTTTATGCCTACTAATGTTCTCTATAAATTACATGATGGTGCATAGTGTAAAAATATTACATTATGGGTCAGATTACAAGTGAAGTGCTAATTAATGTTCCTGCTCGAGTGTTAACTACACTAGAGGTAAGCTTTATGCATGTGCAGGGTAGCACTTGTATTAAGAGTTGACATTAAACTGCAGAGCACAAAAACCCAAAGTTACAATATTGCTTACATGTTCACATATTCCCCCATAGAATTAAATGGAGAAAAAAAAGTGAAACTACTCACACGCAAACTTGATCACGTATTCTCATATTTCCCATTCCAATGTTCCTCACGTAGAATAATATGTTCTATTTATTCATAAATATATATATATATATATATATATATATATATATCTGATGGTTATTTGGTACAAAATATATCTATACTTATTTTTCCCACATTTAATCATATATATATATATATATATATATATATATATATATATATATATATATATATATATATATATATATATACATATATATATATATATATATATATCCATCTTTGGACATGTATAATTATGTATCTCAATGTTAAAGCCCTTTGCCTGCTTTTTTTTTCTCTATCACCTGAGACCTCAAATCTTTAAGCCCTTATATCTTTTGTGTACAATGTATTTTTTAATGATTTTATTAGATAATGTTATTTTGAGTTTAACTGTGCTTTGTAATGTATTTTTGATGTGTTTTGTGCAACTTTTTAGTTTCGCAAAGCAGTTAACCAGAGCTCTAATGACACAGTAATCATTGTAGCGTAAATCCCGATTGCGCTCAAGTGAACACATTTACTTTCAACTTGTTATACGAGCGGTAAGCGCAACAAGTGCAAACACCTATGATATACCCCTTGCACTCCACTCGTAATCCTGCCCTTTATCTTTTCAATTTTCAATAGTAATTAAAAAATATAAACTTATATATCTGTGTGTACTGAAAATTAGAGACACTCGCTTTATGCAGTGACAATCATTGTTTAATATTAATAATTAAATACTTCAAATACTTAAACACAGTACGTTTATATTTTTATTTATTAAAAATTTAATTAATAAAAAAGAATATCACTGTAGACTAGACATTTAAAAAAAAAAAAATTGGAGAAAAAATATATATTTTAATTATTCTGTTATTTGGCACAACAAAAAAAATCTTGTTCATTGTAGTGAGTGTAAATGTTTGTTGACATTTTAGCAGCAATATTCTTTGAGCTTTCATGATTTTCATTGTGAAAATAGTTAAAATCCATTATAGAAGATGCTTTACATTGCGGACACCATAAAACAATTTCTCACACTGTTCTTCCTGATTAAAGATGAAAATCTTGTAATATCAGGACCCTTAAAATGAATGAAAACCTAATTCTGAAGAAGTGCACAATGAAGACTTTGGAAACCTAATCCTGCAACATATTTGTCTTTAATTGGCTTCAGTAGATGACAATATAGGCAAGTTGTGGGATGAGTTTATCTATTGAAAATCAAGTGAATTAACCCTTTAATACAGCAACATAACCTGAATGGCACATGTTGCAAGGTGGATTTCAGCCCTGCAATAGTACGTCTTGCCAACTACTTGAAGGCATGCAAATATAGTGTGGTCTTGCCACTGTTGGTAAGACACATTTTATTTTTAACCCCTAAATTCAAAACAGTCAGGGTACAATGGGTGGTATTAAGAGGTTAAACACACACTCATGTAATGTGTCTTGTAATTAAAAGTTTTTTTTATGTCCCGTCAATGTTTAATAGCTGTAAGGAACTTCAATAGGCACCAGCTAGAAATAATGACTATGGAACATTTGACAGCTTAACAGTTTGGTTTGGTATATATATATATATACAGGGAGTGCAGAATTATTAGGCAAATGAGTATTTTGACCACATCATCCTCTTTATGCATGTTGTCTTACTCCAAGCTGTATAGGCTTGAAAGCCTACTACCAATTAAGCATATTAGGTGATGTGCATCTCTGTAATGAGAAGGGGTGTGGTCTTATGACATCAACACCCTATATCAGGTGTGCATAATTATTAGGCAACTTCCTTTCCTTTGGCAAAATGGGTCAAAAGAAGGACTTGACAGGCTCAGAAAAGTAAAAAATAGTGAGATATCTTGCAGAGGGATGCAGCACTCTTAAAATTGCAAAGCTTCTGAAGCGTGATCATCGAACAATCAAGCATTTCATTCAAAATAGTCAACAGGGTCGCAAGAAGCATGTGGAAAAACCAAGGCGCAAAATAACTGCCCATGAACTGAGAAAAGTCAAGCGTGCAGCTGCCAAGATGCCACTTGCCACCAGTTTGGCCATATTTCAGAGCTGCAACATCACTGGAGTGCCCAAAAGCACAAGGTGTGCAATACTCAGAGACATGGCCAAGGTAAGAAAGGCTGAAAGACGACCACCACTGAACAAGACACACAAGCTGAAACGTCAAGACTGGGCCAAGAAATATCTCAAGACTGATTTTTCTAAGGTTTTATGGACTGATGAAATGAGAGTGAGTCTTGATGGGCCAGATGGATGGGCCCGTGGCTGGATTGGTAAAGGGCAGAGAGCTCCAGTCCGACTCAGACGCCAGCAAGGTGGAGGTGGAGTACTGGTTTGGGCTGGTATCATCAAAGATGAGCTTGTGGGGCCTTTTCGGGTTGAGGATGGAGTCAAGCTCAACTCCCAGTCCTACTGCCAGTTTCTGGAAGACACCTTCTTCAAGCAGTGGTACAGGAAGAAGTCTGCATCCTTCAAGAAAAACATGATTTTCATGCAGGACAATGCTCCATCACACGCGTCCAAGTACTCCACAGCGTGGCTGGCAAGAAAGGGTATAAAAGAAGAAAATTTAATGACATGGCCTCCTTGTTCACCTGATCTGAACCCCATTGAGAACCTGTGGTCCATCATCAAATGTGAGATTTACAAGGAGGGAAAACAGTACACCTCTCTGAACAGTGTCTGGGAGGCTGTGGTTGCTGCTGCACGCAATGTTGATGGTGAACAGATCAAAACACTGACAGAATCCATGGATGGCAGGCTTTTGAGTGTCCTTGCAAAGAAAGGTGGCTATATTGGTCACTGATTTGTTTTTGAATGTCAGAAATGTATATTTGTGAATGTTTGAGATGTTATATTGGTTTCACTGGTAAAAATAAATAATTGAAATGGGTATATATTTGTTTTTTGTTAAGTTGCCTAATAATTATGCACAGTAATAGTCACCTGCACACACAGATATCCCCCTAAAATAGCTATAACTAAAAACAAACTAAAAACTACTTCCAAAACTATTCAGCTTTGATATTAATGAGTTTTTTGGGATAATTGAGAACATGGTTGTTGTTCAATAATAAAATTAATCCTCAAAAATACAACTTGCCTAATAATTCTGCACTCCCTATATATATATAATAGTTGCATGAGAATAACATCCTTAAATTTATAACACAAATATACCATAGACCGAATAAGCACATGGTCAAGTTCTTGATTAAAATGATGAGATAAATAATGCTGCATCAGAATCAGTCCATAGGAATTATTCATACTACAAATACCAACAATGGTCTACATTACAAGGGGAGTAGTATTTTTCACGATTTCTAGCATAAATTGCGTTTGAAAGAAATCATAACAAATATACCTTGATTATCTGTGAGCTTGTACTTTATGATGAATGTAAAGTTTCCCCAATGAAGTGAGGCTCAAACACAAATTACCAGAGTTGAAAGTAAACCATTGTTGTGAAGTTAAAAGAAACCTACCACATTCATGTTATACAGATGCAAATATCTAATACAATGGCCATTTGTTTTTATATGTTGTAATTATATATGTAAGTTGATACACATTTATTCACTATAATGCTTTACAGTTTTCAACATGTCATATTAATTTTCTAGTTAAAAAAAACAGAAAATTAAATGTTATTTAAAAGTTTTAAAGATAAATATGTACCTGAGAATTTTATTGTGATATTTCATTGTGTAATAATGGTAAATCCCATTTACCAGAGAAGTGTAAGCATGGCCAACATTGTTCTATCATGACAAGTTGAAAGTTATAGTTTGCACTCAAGCAAATGCCAAAACTGGGTTAGAATATTTAACAAGACTTGATACCTGAATTAAAGTTTGAGGGTTAAAAAAAAATGTACACAAAACACATCACAAACATCAAAAAGTATTACACTCGTATATACATTTTTTATTACAAAATGTAATTTTAATATTAATAAACATTTTTTAAAAGGGATATGGTATATGGCAAGGTATTTGACTGAGAAGGGCTCCAATGTGTGTGGTGTTTTATATATATATATTCAGTATATATATACTGTATATATATATATAAATATATATATATATACACAGATGTGTTTGTCCAGATTAACACAAACGCCAATGGCACTGCTACTGACTATCTCTATGTTGCCAATTATCAAAATTGAGGTAGCTTTGATAACCCCTTATATAGTTATTATTATGTGCATGGGATTTGAGCTGTGTACCCAGATTAAACCATATTTACATTTAGTACAAAGATATCCTTCAGAGCGTTACACTAGTAGCACTCTCAGTCATTGGATTAAAGGGCACAAATGTGCACCATTAAACATCTTTTATTATAAAACCATTAAAATTGGGACTATGAATAAAAACGCAGCACTTAATTATAGCCCAATATAACCCAAGTGTATGTAGAAGGGAAGTAACAGTGTCAAATAATGAAACGCAGTCACATGTCAGCTAAATTGTAAATTAATTATCCTCTGATAATTTCCCCCATATAAAATAGGAAAACGCTGTGTTATAAATCAATTACTCAATTTCCAGAAAACACAAAATCACAAAAAAATGATAATTATGATGGTTGGGTCTCTTAAATAAACCCTTTCACCACTGAATAGACACAAACATTTGATATATATGAATATCAAAATGTATCTATTATTTTATCACATTGATTATGTCATATATGAAGTGGGTTGCTATGCAGGCTTACCAAAATAATTTCATCAGTGTGAAGTGTCATACTATTAAGTATAATAATTCTGTTGGATTACAATCTATTATTATACTGATTTTGCATGGTTAAGAGACACTTTCAATGTTAAATTGTAATTACACTATTAGACTATATTAAGTCCCATTAAAAATGAAGGACTTCTCAATCCTCCTTGCCATGGATAATTTCACCTAGTACGGCTTTAACAAAGGTCATGGGCCGGCACCATAACGGACATTTATATTATCCATGATGTCTCATTTTAACCGCCCCTTCCTTCTACTTAGGTGTGGGAAGTCAAGTAACATTATAAATGTAAACAAACTCTAGTGTTGCAAATATTCTCATTACAGTCAAAGGTAAGTACATATTAAAATATAAAAATCAAGATCCATTGATTAACAGAATGTTACTAGTGATGTCGCGAACCTAAAAATTTGGGTTCGCGAACGGCGGACGCGAACTTCCGCAAAAGTTTGCGAACGGGCGAACTGGGCGAACCGCCATAGACTTCAATAGGCAGGCGAATTTTAAAACCCACAGGGACTCTTTCTGGCCACAATAGTGTTAGAAAAGTTGTTTCAAGGGCACTAACACCTGGACTGTGGCATGCCGGAGGGGGATCCATGGCAAAACTCCCATGGAAAATTACATAGTTGATGCAGAGTCTGGTTTTAATCCATAAAGGGCATAAATCACCTAACATTCCTAAATTGTTTGGAATAACGTGCTTTAAAACATCAGGTATGATGTTGTATCGATCAGGTAGTGTAAGGGTTACGTGTAAGGGTTACGCCCGCTTCACAGTGCGCAGTGTAGTTGATATACCTGCCCTGACCATGCTTTGCAGACCAGGTATCAGTGATCAGATGGAACCTTGCCCCAACACTGTGTGCCAGACATGCCATTATAGCAGACTTATATGGCTTTGGCGTTGCTTTTTGTTACTTAGAAGGCTGCTAAATGCCACTGCGCACCACAAGTGTTTTATGCCCAGCAGTGAAGGGGTTAATTAGGGAACATGTAGGGAGCTTGTAGAGTTAATTTTAGCTTAAGTGTAGTGTAGTAGACAACCCAAAGTATTGATCTAGGCCCATTTTGGTATATTTCATGCCACCATTTCACCGCCAAATGCGATCAAATAAAAATAAATTGTTCACTTTTTCACAAACTTTAGGTTTGTCACAGAAATTATTTACAAACAACTTATGCAATTATGGCATAAATGGTTGTAAATGCTTCTCTGGGATCCCCTTTGTTCAGAAATAGCAGACTTATATGGCTTTTTGTGTTGCTTTTTGGTAATTAGAAGGCTGCTAAATGCCACTGCGCACCACACATGTTTTATGCCCAGCAGTGAAGGGGTTAATTAGGGAGCATGTAGGCAGCTTGTAGAGTTAATTTTAGCTTAAGTGTAGTGTAGTAGACAACCCAAAGTATTGATCTAGGCCCATTTTGGTATATTTCATGCCACCATTTCACCGCCAAATGCGATCAAATTTTAAAAAAAATTAAATTTTTTCGCAATTTTAGGTTTCTCACTGAAACTATTTACAAACAGCTTGTGCAATTATGGCACAAATGGTTGTAAATGCTTCTCTGGAATCCCCTTTGTTCAGAAATAGCAGACATATATGACTTTGGCGTTGCTTTCTGGTAATTAGAAGGCCGCTAAATGCTGCTGCGCATCACACGTGTATTATGGCTAGCAGTGAAGGGGTTAATTAGGTAGTTTGTAGGGAGCTTGCAGGGTTAATTTACAGCTTTAGTGTAGAGCTCAGCCTCCCACCTGACACACCAGACCCCCTGATCCCTCCCAAACAGCTCCCTTCCCTCCCCACCCCACAATTGTCCCCGCCATCTTAAGTACTGGCAGTAAGTCTGCCAGTACTAAAATAAAAGGTTTTTAAATGTTTTTTATTTACATATGCTGTGGTGTAGCATCCCCCCTTAGCCCCCAACCTCCCTGATCCCCCCCAAAACAGCTCTCTAACACTCCCCATCTGCCTTATTGGCGGCCATCTTGGGTACTGGCAGCTGTCTGCTATTATTTCACAGTCAAAAAAGTGTTGTTTTTTTTTGAATGTACACTACTGTTACACCAAATACGCTGTGAGCCTGACACACACGCTGGCAGGCAGGCAACTGCAATTAGATTACACAGGGAAAAAAAAAAAAAAGCAGACTGATGTTCTAGCCTTAAAAAGGGCTTTTTGGTGTGCTGTCCTTACAGCAGAGATCAGATGAGTCCTTCAGGACTGTAGTGGACACTGAATACACTAGCCTAGCTATCGATTGCCCTATTAAATCAGCAGCAGCTACACTGTCCCTCCTCTCACTAAGAATGCAGATTCCAAATGAATCTAAAATGGATGCTGTCCAGGAGGTGGGAGGGTCTGGGAGGGAGGGTCTCCTGCTGATTGGCTGTAATGTGTATTCTTACTGTGAGGTACAGGGTCAAAGTTTACTCAATGATGACGAATAGGGGGCGGATCGAACATCGCATATGTTCGCCCCGCCGAGGCGAACGCAAACATGCTATGTTCGCCGGGAACTATTCGCGGGCGAACTATTTGCGACATCACTAAATGTTACTGATAATAACAGTTATATAACATGAATGTTATTAATAACTGTGACTTGTGATTATATTCCATCCCAACATTTAATAGTTTTGTATGTGTTTTTAATAATGTTCATTAGATGTTTTTAATATAAATTGAACTCACATTATACATCTGTAAATGTTTGTATCCTATTGCACTATATAATGCATTTTATGTTAGTATCTGGTATGTCTTAATATATTCAAGTATAACCAGATTTAAGTATATCTATTCACTGCATAAATCTTTAAGTGACCCATCATTCCACTATAAACCTGTTAAAAAATACTCCTGCAATCATAAGTAAACATATGCAATCAATTGAGCATTTGAAAAAATGTGAGGATACCACTTTAACAGGGTATATATCGCAATGAATGATCCGTAAGAACAGAGCTTGAAAAAGGCACATTTGCCGAAATGCGTGGCTCTGTTTTTTGGTCAGTCTAGGCTTCCGTAGTCAGCACACTCACTATAGTGAAGATCGCAACCATAATTGAAACAAGCGGTCTGATTTGCTGAACTTCCTGAAACCGCCACACACACAAAGTTCCTGTAACAGCTAACAAAGCTTTTGATACGAATGATGACGCTATCACCTTACCTGGTGTAAGTACTGAGTAACACCTTATTTGCCTGTACTTTTATATTTTGTGACAAGGATTCCCTGCCTCACTACAGGAGCTCTGGATCACTCTTTTCTTGTGGCTGCTTTGCACCAGGAGTCCCTGGATTTTCAATACCTAATTGTCCACTATTTGTCCATTGGACTCTGTTGTTGTCATTTTCATCATTGCCTCTCATATGCCTGCTGGGCTCTGTGTGTATATACATTGATTTATTGTGTTTATATGTGTATGTTTTTAATCCTTTTTTTCTGTATTTTATCATTAAATATACATATTTTTAACTATTTGATAGCAGGATACTGCATATATTAAGCTTTTTTAGCGCCTCAGTTCTGATACCTTTTGGTGTGTTTTCATACCTTAAGGTTTCTTTTTGTGTTCTACATGTTGAAAATCAACATTCTGAAATAAGCCAATCATCTAATTATTCAGTAAGAATTTAATTTGTGTATAGTATTATCATACTGTATTCCAAAATGATTAAACAAAAAGATGGCAAAAAAAACAAAAAACCTGCAGACAGGTCTTAAGCATTTCAGCCAGTTGGCTTTAATTATATACACTAATGCCCTTTTTCATTTTACTACCTATATACACTCTTTGTTAAAATCACTAGTAAAGAGTGGTCCTAAAGTGTGAGGTTCACACCTGCTGGCTAATTTACCCTTAATTAACTGGTTAGACTAAAATACTGATAAGTGAATATGCATCATAAAATAATTGCTTAACATTAAGGGAACTCATATATGAAAAATATATCTTCCATGATACTGTTGTTTGTTTCTGCACAGTAAAGTTTCCACATTGTTATTCCAAAACAACATAAAAAAAAATCTGCTCATTTAAGCAATATGGATATACAGAGTTTAATTTAAAAAAAAATCCATCTGTTCTCTCTGCTTTGAGTAGACTGTGATCCAAATCTCCTCCACTCGTTCCAAGTGACAGTCTCTCAATCCCCATAATTTCAAATCCCTATCAACTGATTTGTGATACTTGTGATGCAACATGAGTCATTGTTAGTCTTGTCTTTCATTTTTAAGGTTTATTTTAACATTTGAGTCTAATTCTCAGTTTTCTGTAGGTAATCCCAACTAGTGATGTCGCGAATAGTTCGCCGGCGAATAGTTCCCGGCGAATATAGCTTGTTCGCGTTCGCCACGGCGGGCGAACATATGCAATGTTCTGTCCACCTCCTATTCATCATCATTGAGTAAACTTTGACCCTGTATCTCACAGTCTGCAGACACATTTCAGCTAATCAGCAGCAGACACTCCCTCCCAGACCCTCCCAGCTCCTGGGCAGCAGCCATTTTAGATTCATTCTGATCCTGCATTCTTAGTGAGAGGAGGGATAGTGTAGCTGCTGCTGATTTTATAGGGAAATTCATAGCTAGGCTAGTGTATTCAGTGTCCACTACAGTCCTGAAGGACTCATCTGATCTCTGCTGTAAGGACAGCACCTCAAAAAGCCCTTTTTAGGGCTAGAACATCTTTTTTTTTTGCCTGTGTAATTTTGACTGTGAAACATCAGTCTGCTAGTATAATCTAATTGCAGTTGCTTGCCTGCCAGCATGTGTGCCAGGCCCATTTGCCAACTAGTGCCACCACTCAGAGTCATTTGTTGTAACAGTAGTGTAAATATTTAAAAAAAAATACTTTTTTGACAGTGAAACATCAGTCTGCTAGTGTTATCTAATTGCAGTTGCCTGCCTGCCAGCATGTGTGCCAGGCCCACTTGCCAACTTGTGCCACCAGTCATATTTGTTATAACAGTAGTGTAAATATTTTTTTAAAAAAAAATTTTGACTGTGAAACATCAGTCTGCTAGTGTAATCTAATTGCAGTTGCCTGCCTGACAGCGTGTGTGCCAGGCCCACTTGCCAAGTTAGTGGCACCACTCATATTTGTTGTAACAGTAGCGTAAATATTTTAAAAAAAACTTTTTTGACTGTGAAACATCAGTCTTCTAGTGTAATCTAATTGCAGTTGCCTGCCTGCCAGCGTGTGTCCCAGGCCCACTTGCCAACTAGTGCCACCAATCATATTTGTTATAACAGTAGTGTAAATATTTAAAATAAAAACATTTTTGACTGTGAAAGATCAGTCTGCTAGTGTAATCTAATTGCAGTTGCCTGCCTGACAGTGTGTGTGCCAGGCCCACTTGCCAACTAGTGCCACCAATCATATTTGTTATAACAGTATTGTAAATATTTAAAACAAAAACTTTTTTGACTGTGAAACATCAGTCTGCTAGTGTAATCTAATTGCAGTTGCCTGCCTGTCAGCGTGTGTGCCAGGCCCACTTGCCAACTAGTGCCACCAATCATATTTGTTATAACAGTATTGTAAATATTTAAAACAAAAAATGTTTTGACTGTGAAACATCAGTCTGCTAGTGTAATCTAATTGCAGTTGCCTGCCTGCCAGCATGTGTGCCTGATTGGCTAGACTGCAAGTCAGTCAAAAGAACTGAAAAAAAGGGCAGTTTGCAAAGGCTTAGATACAAGATAATCACAGAGGTTAAAAGTATATTATTATAAATGTGTTAGTTATGCAAAACTGGGAAATGGGTAATAAAGGGATTATCTATCTTTTAAAACAATACAAATTCTGGTGTAGACTGACTCTTTAAACGGGGAGTTTGGTCTGTCACTGTGAAGCGGGCGTATCCCTTACACTACATGATCGATAGAACATCATACCTGATGTTTTAAAGCACGTTATTCCAAACAATTTAGGAATGTTAGGTGATTTATGCCCTTTTTGGCTTAAAACCAGAGTCTGCATCAACTAACTAGTGCCACCAATCATATTTGTTATAACAGTATTGTAAATATTTAAAACAAAAACTTTTTTGACTGTGAAACAACAGTCTGCTAGTGTAATCTAATTGCAGTTACCTGCCTGCCAGCATGTGTGCCAGGCCCACTTGCCAACTAGTGCCACCAATCATATTTGTTATAACAGTATTGTAAATATTTAAAACAAAAAATTTTTTGACTGTGAAACATCAGTCTGCTAGTGTAATCTAATTGCAGTTGCCTGCCTGCCAGCGTGTGTGCCAGGCCTACTTGCCAACTAGTGCCACCAATCATATTTGTTATAACAGTAGTGTAAATATTTAAAAATAAAACTTTTTTGACTGTGAAACATCAGTCTGCGAGTGTGATCTAATTACAGTTGCCTGCCTGCCAGCGTGTGTGCCAGGCCCACTTGCCAACTAGTGCCACCAATCATATTTGTTATAACAGTATTGTAAATATTTAAAACAAAAACTTTTTTGACTGTGAAACATCAGTCTACTAGTGTAATCTAATTGCAGTTGCCTGCCTGCCAGTGTGTGTGCCAGGCCCACTTGCCAACTAGTGCCACCAATCATATTTGTTATAACAGTATTGTAAATATTTAAAACAAAAACTTTTTTGACTGTGAAACATCAGTCTGCTAGTGTAATCTAATTGCAGTTGCCTGCCTGCCAGCATGTGTGCCTGATTGGCTAGACTGCAAGTCAGTCAAAAGAACTGAAAAAAAGGGCAGTTTGCAAAGGCTTAGATACAAGATAATCACAGAGGTTAAAAGTATATTATTATAAATGTGTTAGTTATGCAAAACTGGGAAATGGGTAATAAAGGGATTATCTATCTTTTAAAACAATACAAATTCTGGTGTAGACTGACCCTTTAAACGGGGAGTTTGGTCTGTCACTGTGAAGCGGGCGTATCCCTTACACTACATGATCGATAGAACATCATACCTGATGTTTTAAAGCACGTTATTCCAAACAATTTAGGAATGTTAGGTGATTTATGCCCTTTTTGGCTTAAAACCAGAGTCTGCATCAACTATGTAATTTTCCATGGGAGTTTTGCCACTCTGGCATGCCACAGTCCAGGTGTTAGTCCCCTTGAAACAACTTTTCCATCACTATTGTGGCCAGAAAGAGTCCCTGTTGGTTTTAAAGTTTGCCTGCCTATTGAAGTCAATAGCGGTTCGCCCGGTTTGCCGGTTCGCGAACAGTTGCGGAAGTTCGAGTCCGCCATTCGCGAACCCGAAATTTTTAGGTTAGAAACATCACTAATCCCAACCTACTTTTTTCACAACACATAAATGATTGATTCAGTAGTACAACCTAAGTACTTCTTAATTTAACGTTTGTGATTGAATCTGTCTTCAATATATGTTGTTCTTTTAATATATTGACACAAATAACAATTGCCACATGTGTTAGACCCTGGAGTAAGGAAAGGTGAATGCTCCTAAAATCTAACAGTGAACCTGGAGTAAAGGCTGATATGATTTACATGTCTTTAATTTGCTTCTAGATAGTATATCTTTAAAAAAAATGTTTTTGTTCATCTGTACCCAATCTTTGGTCTTTCCCAAATAATCAATATTATTATTGGGTCCAATTGCAGGATATTCCAGTGTTCATTAATTATCTCCACAACTTGACTTGTTTGAGGAGTGTATGTTAAAATTAGTCATAATTATTCAGATTTTTCTTTATCTTTCTAAAAAACTAATGATTGTTGATTTGTTTTTAATGCCCTGTTTTTTTTTTTTTTTTTTGCTCTTTTAACACTTACTATACACTTTTCCAAGCAGTTTCAATTCCAATTGATTATATCATGAAAGAAATGTTTTAGGATTAGGTCAATTTTTCCTAAGTCTAACAAAATCCTCAGTGAGCAACGGTTTCACTGTTTCTGGGGCAAGAGCACTTGTTTTGTGGAAAATAATATCAGTAGTTTTTTTATTTTTGCAGTAAAAATCTTTAATTGTTTTTTTCTATATTATCTTTAACAGTATTAAGATCTAAAAACTGAGTCTGACTCATACAGGGCTGGATTAGGACATTAAACCGGCCTTGTCAATTTTTTCATTTATGTTAAAACTTTTCTCTCTTCAGCAGTTAAATTGTGTTACTTGTTTTTAAATTTAAATGTGGTTATTTCATGTGATATTATAGCAATAAAAATATCAATCATAGATGTTTGTGTCCTTTTAGGTGTAAATGTGGACTTGATGGATAATTTATCTTCCCATTTTTACAAAGGTGAGGGGGGGGGGGTATCCCTTCATTTAAAAATGCCTCTAGATCTCTCAGTGTCTCCCTCTCCTCCTCAATACAAATTTGGTCACTATTTTGAGAGGTAAAATGTTTTTAGAAGTAATGTATGTACAAATAATTGGATGCCTTTAATTAACTCAAATTTAACTACATTATAGGTGGCGGAGAAAGACAAACCTTTGAAAAAGGACTAATATATAATCTGGGGTAAGGTAGTATGACTCCTGTATGTACCTTGGTTTGTATTATTTTTGCCTTCCCCTCCTGGTTTGTATTATTTTTGCCTTCCCCTCCTGGTTTGTATTATTTTTTGCCTTCCTGTCTGTCTTTTTCCTATTCCTCCCTACCCTTATGGTGTTTCTGTATCATCTGATCCTATACCCTAAAAACTCTTATGCATGCTCCTCTGAAATATATTGGTGCTGCCATTCACCAAAAAAGGCATTCCTGCTGTAACAAGAGTATCACCTGTTTCTTCCCTGTCTGTATCTGAAACATTGCTCTCAATGATGATTATTATTTTTTGCTCTAGATGGATTACAGTAGAAGCCCTTAAGCTTCCATTTATATACTTTCTGGCTGTGAAAATTAGTAATGCCTCTATTAATTGTAGTCTGTTTGCTCTCTTTCAGCACTTGTTCATACTTGTCTATTTCTTTTTTATATGCTTTATGTCATTTTTCAAAATCAGAATTTTAATCAAACTGCATTAATTTCCTATTGTGTTCATAAATGGCTTATTTTAATCTATTGTATTCTGATAGATCATTTTTTATTGATATTCTCATTAAATTTAATGAACATTCAGTCAGGACATTCTCTTATTCTTTAGGTAACTCTGGTGTTTTAAACTCATAAGTGAATAACTATGTTCTAAGCCACCACATTTTGTCCTGTTTGTATATGCTTCTATGCAGTTGTTTAAGGGTACCCTCCATACTGCTAATTGCCCTTATGTATTCTGAGGTGCAGAGGTGGAAGTATCATTGGTACAGCAGGTGCTGTGTCACAAGAGCCCTAGTGTTTGTGTCTATTCTTTGTTGAAGGGGATTATTTAAGAGACACAACCATCATATTTATAATCTTTTGTGATTAGAAGAGAGTTTCATCTTCTGGTAATTGAGAAATTGATACATAACACAGTGCTTTTCCAACTTTATATGTTGGAAGTTATCAGGTGATAATTTATTTCATATTTAGCCATTATGTAACTATATCTCCCTATTTGACACTGTTACTTCCCTCCTTCATACAATTAGGCTATATTGGGTATCAATTAAGTCCTGGGTCTTTATTCATATTCCCCATTTAAGGCCTAGATTACAAGTGACGCCCTAAGTTAGAGATATCAGGTTTATTGCAGCTGATGTATATATAGTGTTACATACTCAAAGCCATTACACTGTAAATATAATATTTTTTAGATATTGTAAAAGACAAAAAGAACACTGATAGTGTTATTTATAAACCAATGAAAGTAAGCTCAGAGATCATATTGCATTTGTGTTTTTTTTTTTTACAGTAAATAAAGTTATTATTATTTATTTGTATAGTACCGCACAATTCTGTAGCGCTGGGTACAAAGATAGCAGTATACAATGAGAGCTTACGTTCTACAGGTTGAGGGTGCAGAGACATATGGATTGTAGTAGCAGCCCACAAAGAATGTTTTATTGATTAGTTCATTAATTTACATTTGGATCTGAATATTGGTACATAAGTATGTTTTTTTTCATTACGTGTAACACATGTAAACTACCAATGCAATACGGAAAATTGTTTTATTTATTTACATGTGATATTTTTTAATTATTATTGGTTTATATTCTAATTATTTGCTAACAGTTTTCAACTGTATTAGCAGCCCCTGTTAGAAGCAGCATTTGTTTACCAAAACCTTTTCAATCTAGTAAAACATTTACACGATAATGGAAGTCCCGCTGGAGTACTTGAGTTAATCAAGAACTTGTAATATACATGACTGAGTTTTCTCTTTGTGCTCATCATTTAAAGTATAGGGATAATTAGTTACAGAGAGTTTGCACAAACAAGGTTGCAATAGTTTTTTAAATCCTTATCTTTTAATATTGATTTTAGCGCTAAACATACTGCTTCTCATGTTAACGGTGTTGTTTTTTTATGTATTCTTTAATATCTGATAGCATTAAATATATCAAATAAAGCAAATACAAAATTAAAGAAGATAGTGATTGTTATATGTGCAGCATTTTTAGTATGTACAAAATATTTTATTTTGTCTATCCCGTATTCAGTAATTTTATCATAGAGTTCTTTCTAATACATTTTTGCTTCAGATAGATGTAAAATATTTTCTAGTACAAGCTGTGCCCTGAGTCTCACAAATGCATGTCCCAGTTTTTTAAAAATCTTTATTTTCTATTATTTGCTGTAAATGTTTTAACTTTCATTAAATGTTCTTAATGGATTTACTGAGTTCCATTCAGCATATCTGTTTATCGAACAAAAATAATTATCTTGTTTATTAGTTTTTCTCTGCACTTTAGGGCTTTTTTTCTATTTTGGTACATAATTATGACTGGATGGCTGGGAGGTGCTTCGGAGCTTCCACCATAGCTAATTATAGGCCTAGTGCACTATAAGAACATAAACTGTAAACACACACACACACACACACACACACACACACACACACACACACATATATATATATATATATATATATATATATATATATATATATATATATATATATATACAGATTGATATAATAAAATAAAAATGATGATAGATGATAATAGGGAATGGAACCAAGAACATTTACATTGTAAGTAAGATATCAGATACACTATTTGTTATTTTATTAAGTACCATGTAAGCTAATACCCTTTTTTTTCTTAAAGGGACCTAATACTCATATGCTAAATCACTTGAAACTGATGCAGTATAACTGTAAAAAGCTGACAGGAAAATATCACCTGAGCATCTCTATGTAAACAAGGAAGATATTTTACCTCACAATCTCCTCAGCTCAGCAGAGTAGGTTCTGTGTAAAAAGTTATACTCAGCTGCTCCCAGCTGCAGGTAAAAAAAAATAAAAATGAAGAAATGAACAGCAGCCAATCAGCATCAACAGTGCCGAGGTCATGAACTCTTTTACTGTGATCTCATGAGATTTCACTTAACTCTTATGAGTAAACTTCCTTACAAAGATGAGTGTGCACAAAGCTCGTTCTTTCCACTGTCCTGGGACAGACATACTGATTTGCTGTTTAGAAGTCCTTTACAATGGGATGTGGCTACTGCGAAACTTTTGAGGTAAAATATCTTTCTTTTTTACATAGAGATGTTCAGGTGATATTTTCTAGTCAGCTTTTTACAGCTATGCTGCATCACTTTCAAGTGTTTGAACATTTGGGTATTATGGCCCTTTAAACATTGGTGAGATACACAAATTAGCATGCAGAGAAGTGAAATTTGGCAACAATGGTATTTAAAGGGACAGTCAGTGCAATTTTTCTTATATATTATCTCCCAAAAATACATACAGAGCTAGGCCATGAGGCACTTCTGTTCCATTATATCCTTTACAGATTGTTGTTTTTATCTACTATATACCTGATATTTGGTGCTTCTTATACTGTGATATCGCATCCTGAACCATTAAAGTTTGAGCTGCACTGGAGGCCAGTCTGCTGGGTGACTGTTAGATTCCAGCCTGCGCCATTTACACCAAGTGGGTTTCAACAAATGTGAGTGCAAATTTCTCATATATCATCCTACAACAGTATACACACTGCTAGGCAATGTGGCGCTTCTGTTTCTTTGTATCCTCTACAGAGTGTATAATTATAACTGTGTTGGTTATGCAAAACTGGGGAATGGGTAATAAAGGGATTATCTATCTTTTTAAACAACAACAATTCTAGTGTTGATTGTCCCTTTAAACGTTCATAGGTCTTGGTATTCTTTGTTAAATGCTAAGCCTAAATCATATGATAATTTCTAAGTTGTTAAAGGCCTCCTCTTTTGGAACATTTTTTCACAGTTAGACAGTGCAAAACTGGAAAATGAGTAATAAAGGGATTATCTATTGTTTTAAACAATAACAATAACAATTTTCAAGTAGACTGTCCCTTTAATTGTGATCACAATAATTAGTTGAATTTTAAGAAATATTCGGCTAGATTACGAGTCTTGCGTTAGCCTTAAAAGCAGTGTTAAGAGGTCCTAACGTTGCTTTTTAACACCCGCTGTTATTTTGTAATTTTAGTGTTTTTTATTTCTGTAAGGTTTTAGTGTAAGGCAGCTTAGGTTTTACTTTTATTTCACAGGTAACTTTGTATTAATTGTAACTAGACTAGGTAGTTAGTAAATAATTAATGATTATTTACCAACTAGTCTACCTAGTTAAAATAAATACAAACTTAACTGTGAAATAAAAACCTAAGCAAGCTACAATATAACTATTAGTTATATTGTAGCTAGCTTAGGCCTAGATTTAGAGTTTGGCGTTAGCCGTGAAAACCAGCGTTAGAGGCTCCTAACGCTGGTTTTAGGCTACCGCCGGTATTTGGAGTCACTCAAAATAGGGTCTAACGCTCACTTTTCAGCCGCGACTTTTCCATACCGCAGATCCCCCTACGCCATTTGCGTATCCTATCTTTTCAATGGGATCTTTCTAACTCCGGTATTTAGAGTCGTTTCTGAAGTGAGCGTTAGAGCTCTAACGACAAAACTCCAGCCGCAGGAAAAAAGCAGGAGTTAAGAGCTTTCTGGGCTAACGCCGGTTCATAAAGCTCTTAACTACTGTACCCTAAAGTACACTAACACCCATAAACTACCTATGTACCCCTAAACTGAGGTCCCCCCACATCGCCGCAACTCGATTAAATTTTTTTAACCCCTAATCTGCCGACCGCCACCTACGTTATACTTATGTACCCCTAATCTGCTGCCCCTAACCCCGCCGACCCCTGTATTATATTTATTAACCCCTAACCTGCCCCCCACAACGTCGCCGCCAGCTACTTACAATAATTAACCCCTAATCTGCCGACCGCAAAGCGCCGCCACCTACGTTATCCTTATGTACCCCTAATCTGCTGCCCCTAACACCGCCGACCCCTATATTATATTTATTAAACCCTAATCTGCCCCCCACAACGTCGCCGACACCTGCCTACACTTATTAACCCCTAATCTGCCGAGCGGACCTGAGCGCTACTATAATAAAGTTATTAACCCCTAATCCGCCTCACTAACCCTATCATAAATAGTATTAACCCCTAATCTGCCCTCCCTAACATCGCCGACACCTAACTTCAATTATTAACCCCTAATCTGACGACCGAATCTCGCCGCTATTCTAATAAATGTATTAACCCCTAAAGCTAAGTCTAACCCTAACACTAACACCCCCCTAAGTTAAATATAATTTAAATCTAACGAAATTAATTAACTCTTATTAAATAAATTATTCCTATTTAAAGCTAAATACTTACCTGTAAAATAAATCCTAATATAGCTACAATATAAATTATAATTACATTGTAGCTATTTTAGGATTAATATTTATTTTACAGGCAACTTTGTAATTATTTTAACCAGGTACAATAGCTATTAAATAGTTAAGAACTATTTAATAGTTACCTAGTTAAAATAATAACAAAATTACCTGTAAAATAAGTCCTAACCTAAGTTATAATTAAACCTAACACTACCCTATCAATAAATTAATTAAATAAAATACCTACAATTACCTACAATTAACCTAACACTACACTATCAATAAATAAATTAAATACAATTTCTACAAATAACTAAGCCCCCTAATAAAATAACAAAGACCCCCAAAATAAAAAAATTCCCTACCCTATTCTAAATTAATAAATTTAAAAGCTCTTTTACCTTACCAGCCCTGAACAGGGCCCTTTGCGGGGCATGCCCCAAGAAAATCAGCTCTTTTGCCTGTAAAAAAAAACATACAATACCCCCCCCCAACATTACAACCCACCACCCACATACCCCTAATCTAACCCAAACCCCCCTTAAATAAACCTAACACTAAGCCCCTGAAGATCTTCCTACCTTGTCTTCACCTCAACAGGTATCACCGATCTGTCCTGGCATCCGGTGCTGAAGAGGTCCAGAAGAGGCTCCAAAGTCTTCCTCCTATCCGGCAAGAAGAGGACATCCGGACCGGCAAACATCTTCATCCAAGCTGCATCTTCGATCTTCTCCCATCCGGTGCGGAGCGGGTCCATGTTGAAGCATCCGACGCGGATCCATCCTCTTCTTCCGGCGTCTCCCGATGAATGACGGTTCCTTTAAGGGACGTCATCCAAGATGGCGTCCCTCGAATTCCGATTGGCTGATAGGATTCTATAAGCCAATCAGAATTAAGGTAGGAATATTCTGATTGGCTGATGGAATCAGCCAATCAGAATCAAGTTCAATCCGATTGGCTGAACCAATCAGCCAATCAGATTGAGCTCGCATTCTATTGGCTGTTCCGATCAGCCAATAGAATGCGAGCTCAATCTGATTGGCTGATTGGATCAGCCAATCGGATTGAACTTGATTCTGATTGGCTGATTCCATCAGCCAATCAGAATATTCCTACCTTAATTCCGATTGGCTGATAGAATCCTATCAGCCAATCGGAATTCGAGGGACGCCATCTTGGATGACGTCCCTTAAAGGAACCGTCATTCGTCGGGAGACGCCGGAAGAAGAGGATGGATCCGCGTCGGATGCTTCAACATGGACCCGCTCCGCACCGGATGGAAGAAGATCGAAGATGCAGCTTAGATGAAGATGTTTGCCGGTCCGGATGTCCTCTTCTTGCCGGATAGGAGGAAGACTTTGGAGCCTCTTCTGGACCTCTTCAGCACCGGATGCCAGGACAGATCGGTGATACCTGTTGAGGTGAAGACAAGGTAGGAAGATCTTCAGGGGCTTAGTGTTAGGTTTATTTAAGGGGGGTTTGGGTTAGAATAGGGGTATGTGGGTGGTGGGTTGTAATGTTGGGGGGGGGTATTGTATGTTTTTTTTACAGGCAAAAGAGCTGATTTTCTTGGGGCATGCCTCGCAAAGGGCCCTGTTCAGGGCTGGTAAGGTAAAAGAGCTTTTAAATTTATTAATTTAGAATAGGGTAGGGAATTTTTTTATTTTGGGGGTGTTTGTTATTTTATTAGGGGGCTTAGAGTAGGTGTAATTAGTTTAAAATTGTTGTAATATTTTTCTTATGTTTGTAGATATTTTTTTATTTTTTGTAACTTAGTTCTTTTTTATTTTTTGTACTTTAGTTAGTTTATGTAATTGTAGTTATTTGTAGAAATTGTATTTAATTTATTTATTGATAGTGTAGTGTTAGGTTTTATTGTAGGTAATTGTAGGTATTTTATTTAATTAATTTATTGATAGGGTTGTGTTAGGTTTAATTATAACTTAGGTTAGGACTTATTTTACAGGTAATTTTGTTATTATTTTAACTAGGTAACTATTAAATAGTTCTTAACTATTTAATAGCTATTGTACCTGGTTAAAATAATTACAAAGTTGCCTGTAAAATAAATATTAATCCTAAAATAGCTACAATGTAATTATAATTTATATTGTAGCTATATTAGGATTTATTTTACAGGTAAGTATTTAGCTTTAAATAGGAATAATTTATTTAATAAGAGTTAATTAATTTCGTTAGATTTAAATTATATTTAATTTAGGGGGGTGTTAGTGTTAGGGTTAGACTTAGCTTTAGGGGTTAATACATTTATTATAGTAGCGATGAGCTCCGGTCGTCAGATTAGGGGTTAATAATTGAAGTTAGGTGTCGGCGATGTTAGGGAGGGCAGATTAGGGGTTAATACTATTTATGATAGGGTTAGTGAGGCGGATTAGGGGTTAATAACTTTATTATAGTAGCGCTCAGGTCCGCTCGGCAGATTAGGGGTTAATAAGTGTAGGCAGGTGTCGGCAACGTTGAGGGGGGCAGATTAGGGTTTAATAAATATAATATAGGGGTCGGCGGTGTTAGGGGCAGCAGATTAGGGGTACATAGGGATAACGTAGGTTGCGGCGGTGTACGGAGCGGCAGATTAGGGGTTAATAATAATATGCAGGGGTCAGCGATAGCGGGGGCGGCAGATTAGGGGTTAATAAGTGTAAGGGTAGGGGTGTTTAGACTCGGGGTACATGTTAGAGTGTTAGGTGCAGACGTAGGAAGTGTTTCGCCATAGGAAACAATGGGGCTGCGTTAGGAGCTGAACGCTGCTTTTTTGCAGGTGTTAGGTTTTTTTTCAGCTCAAACAGCCCCATTGTTTCCTATGGGAGAATCGTGCACGAGCACGTTTTTGAGGCTGGCCGCGTCCGTAAGCAACTCTGGTATCGAGAGTTGCATTTGCGGTAAAAATGCTCTACGCTCCTTTTTTGGAGCCTAACGCAGCATTTTTTTGGACTCTCGATACCAGAGTTAATTTTATGGTGCGGCCAGAAAAAAGCCTGCGTAGCATTAACAGCCCATCAACCGCCAAACTCCAAATGTAGGCCTTTTATTTTATTTATTTCACAGAAAAGTTTGATTTTAGTTTTAAATAGGTATTATCTATTTAAAAAATGTAACTTTAATTTAGGTCTATTTTAATTATGTTCAAGATAGGGGGTGTTAGGTTTAGGGTTAGGTTTAGGGTTACGGTTAGAGTTAGGTATAGGGGTTAATATAGTTAAATCTAGATTGTTGCGATGTGGGGGGCTGATGTTTTAGGGGTTAATAGGTTTATTTAGTGGTAGTGATGTGGGAGGCCAAAGGTTTAGGGGTTAATAACTTTATTTAGTGGCGGTGATGTCAGGGAGCAGCCTAATAGCTGTTAATATCTTTATTAAAGCGTGGGCGATGTTGGGGTGTGGGGGAATAGGGGTTAATAACTTTATTATAGTGGCATTGATATCGGGAGTGGCAGATTATGGGTAAATAGATTTATTTTGTGGCGGCAATATCGGGAGCGGCAGATTAGGGGTTAATAACATTATGTAAGTGACAGCGATGTCGGGGTGGCATATTAAGGGTGTTTAGACATGGGGTTTATGTTAGGGTGTTAGGTTTAAACAATGGGGTTGCATTACAGAGCTTTTGATTCCGCGTTCACAGGTGTAAGGTTTTTTTCTAACATTCTTTCCCCATTGTTGTCTTTGGCAAAAGCGTGCATGAGCACGTCAAAGCAGCACTTGCATTTTGTGGGGTATGGAGCTTAATGCAACCATATCGCACGCGCAAGGCAGCTTTTCAAAAACTCGTTATGGCAGCGCTATGAAGGGGGAAATAAGGCAACTTTTGTTGTGTTAGTTTCGCACCATCTATAGCGCAAAACTTGTAATCTAGGTGTTTGTTATTATTATTTACTTAAATTCTATAGTTTTAGTTCATACTTTAATATTATATATTATATATTAAAGTGATAGTAAAGTTATATAAAGAACATTCAGTCAGTATTTTAAAGTATGTCATGTGTACATTTAATAAGAAAAGCAGAAAAGTTATTTAAAACTCTGTATACCTCTGATTTCCTAATCTCTGACAAGCCGCCGACTGCCTCCTTCCACATTGTCTTTTTTTCTAATAGTCAAAAAGAAGGCAGTAAAGTCAATAGGAACTGTGCCAACCATCCATTTGAAGGTTAAAGCTGCATGTATGCTAGACAAATATGGAGGATTCAAAAGATCCTCACAAGAGGTGAGCTTAAGGCCACAGCAGGAGTAGGAAACCAGGCAGAGTAAGGCTGCTCTCTTCAAACACGAACAGAATTACAGGATACCTGATGTGATGGATACCCCTGGCTACCCCAACTGGGTAGCTCTGCCAAAAGGGGTCCTGCTTCCTCCCTGCCGACTGCAGCTATGTAGCTGGCAAGTGACCACAGCCTGTAGCCACCTCTGATGCCTGACAGCACCAGTACTCAGGGTCCCACCCTGTGGCAGACTGCAACTACCCAGACTAGGTAGCTGTTCCAGCGTGTCCTTCCTCTGCCTGGAACAGGCTGCTATGTAGCTCAGGAAAGTGATTTTAGCTGGAGCTCACCTAAATAACTAGACACACTAGATTTCAGGTTAAACAGGAACTGATTTTATTGAAAACATGCACTCCTTTTACACAGACAGCTCATTTTGATAAGACCCTGGACAATCCCACTATTTTCCCGCAATTCCCGCCCCTCCAGACAGCCCGGCACCGAGTCCATAGGAGCCACAGCCCCACATAATCCCAATACATATGGGTGATGGTTTCGGGGTTATCCCGGTGGAGCAGCGGCACTTCCAGGGTGTAATTTTAAAGCTCTTGGTCCCCAAATTCCACAGTCCAAAAATAAGTATGATTCATTACTGGGGACCGGAGTTACAGTCCGTTGAAATTACAGGGTTAGGGGTGTCCAAAACCCCCAGTTCCCAAAGGAGCTACCCTCCGGCAATTCCACCACCCCTTGTACTCCTCAGGGGCTACTAATCCCAAAAAGAGCGGAGCTCTGGGGCACATGGTTGCTGGAGCGACCTGGGTTAAAAATTTGCGGGTGTTCTGCTGTCCTATGGCCGAATGGGAGTTCCAGGAGCCTGGCCAGCCTGAGAGGGGTTAGGCGGGTGTCCATTGTGAGGCAGCCGACTGGGAGTTCCAGGAGCCCGGCCAGCCTAGGAGGGTTTTCCTGGTCATAAACCAACTCTTCTTTGAACACAAAAACAAGCCAAAACAAAGCAAAAAACAGCTTCCAGAGATGGTGGTTGCTTTGAGGAGCCCAAAACCACTGAGAAAAAACAGGGGTGAGGTTGTAGGGTGGTGGGGGATAGCCTTAGCCATCTGGTATCTGTGACATCTCCCCCCCTCCAGTTCAGCAGACCCAGCTAGACCCTTAATGAGTCAGCCTGGGGCTGTCCGATGGTGGCCCTCCACTTCTCGGTTGCTGTATCCCATCTCTCCTGAGCTTGGGGCATCCTTGGGGGTTCCTGCTGACGTTTATACCCTGCGCCCTGGTCACAGGGATAGTCACATAAGGCAACGTCCCAAACAAGTTTTCTAAGGCAGGCTCCAAAACAATTGCTGTCCCACAAGTTCCAGTGTCCTTAAGTTCCATGGCCACACTGCCTCTCTCTGTGACACTTTATTTAGTACCGGCTGACCCACCCACAAACAAAGCAAGTGCTGGTTTCCCAGCTGTATTCCTACCCCAGACCAGAGGGGGCGGTTGCTCCTTGGTGGGGCAGGTAATGCTCGGGTGCCCAAACATGTGGCACCAACTGTATAGACTTTTATCCTCCTTGCCCAATGCAACGCCTTCCCTCGATGAGAAATACAATGGGACAAGAAAAGGGTAGAGACTTTGCCAAGCTACTGAGGGGAAAGTCCATCCATCTCTTCTCCAGAGAAGGAGATCAATCGCTGGGGAGGAAGGTCTGCTACCTCCACTCCATGGGAAACTGTGCTGCCGCTGGGGAGAGAGACCAACTGTCTTCTCTCCCAGAAAGGGATTCAGCCGCTGGGGAGAGATATCGTTACCCATCTCTCCCTGCAAGGATTTCTCTGTAAGGGGAGGGAGGACGACTACCTCTGCTCCCGGGTGATGGCTCTGCCGCTGGGGAGAGAGACCGACTGTCTCCTCACCCAGGAAGGGGTTCTGTTTTAAGGAGAGGGAGGACGACTACCTCCGCTCCCAGGGGATGGCTCTGCCGCTGGGGAGAGAGACCGACTGTCTCCTCTCCCGGCTCCTGGCTCTGCCGCTGGGGAGAGAGACCAACTGTCTCCTCTCCCAGGAAGGGGTTCTGTTCACGGGGAGGGAGGACAACTACCTCCACTCCCAGGGGATGTCTCTGCCGCTGGGGAGAGAGACCGACTGTCTCCTCTCCCGGCTCCTGGCTCTGCCGCTGGGGAGAGAGACCAACTGTCTCCTCTCCTGGCTCCTGGCTCTGCTGCTGGGGAGAGAGACCGACTGTCTCCTCTCCCGGGAAGGGTTTCAGTTTATGGGGAGGGAGGACGACTACCTCCGCTCCCAGGGGATGGCTCTGCCGCTGGGGAGAGAGACCAACTGTCTCCTCTCCCAGCTCCTGGCTCTGCCACTGGGGAGAGAGACTGACTGTCTCCTCTCCCAGGAAGGGGTTCTGTTCACGGGGAGGGAGGACAACTACCTCCGCTCCCAGGGGATGGCTCTGCTGCTGGGGAGAGAGACCGACTGTCTCCTCTCCCGGCTCCTGGCTCTGCTGCTGGGAAGAGAGACAGACTGTTTCCTCTCCCGGCTCCTGGCTCTGCCGCTGGGGAGAGAGACCGACTGTCTCCTCTCCCGGGAAGGGTTTCAGTTTACGGGGAGGTAGGACGACTACCTCCGCTCCCAGGGGATGGCTCTGCCACTGGGGAGAGAGACCAACTGTCTCCTCTCCCAGCTCCTGGCTCTGCCACTGGGGAGAGAGACCAACTGCCTCCTCTCCCGGGAAGGGGTTCTGTTTACGGGGAGGGAGGACGACTACATCCACTCCCAGGGGATGGCTCTGCCGCTGGGGAGAGAGACTGACTGTCTCCTCTCCTGGCTCCTGCATCTGCCGCTGGGGAGAGAGACCAGCTGTCTCCTCTCCCGGGAAGGGTTTCAGTTTATGGGGAGGGAGGACGACTACCTCTGCTCCCAGGGGATGGCTCTGCCGCTGGGGAGAGAGACCAACTGTCTCCTCTCCCAGCTCCTGGCTCTGCCACTGGGGAGAGAGACCGACTTCTCCTCTCCCAGGAAGGGGTTCTGTTCACGGGGAGGGAGGACAACTACCTCTGCTCCCAGGGGATGGCTCTGCTGCTGGGGAGAGAGACCGACTGTCTCCTCTCCCGGCTCCTGGCTCTGCCGCTGGGGAGAGAGACCGACTGTCTCCTCTCCTGGCTCCTGGCTCTGCCGCTGGGGAGAGAGACCGACTGTCTCCTCTCCCGGGAAGGGTTTCAGTTTACGGGGAGGAAGGACGACTACCTCCGCTCCCAGGGGATGGCTCTGCTGCTGGGGAGAGAGACCAACCTTCTCCTCTTCCAGCTCCTGGCTCTGCCACTGGGGAGAGAGACCAACTGTCTCCTCTCCCGGGAAGGGGTTCTGTTTACGGGGAGGGAGGACGACTAACTCCGCTCCCAGGGGATGGCTCTGCCGCTGGGGAGAGAGACTGACTGTCTCCTCTCCTGGCTCCTGGCTCTGCCGCTGGGGAGAGAGACTGACTGTCTTCTCAACTGGGAAGGGGTTCTGTTTACGGGGAGGGTGGACACCTACCTCCGCTCCCAGGGGATGGCTCTGCCGCTGGGGAGAGAGACCGACTGTCTCCTCTCCCGGCTTCTGGCTCTGCTGCTGGGGAGAGAGACCGACTGTCTCCACTCCCGGGAAGGGGTTCTGCTGCTGGGGAGAGTTATTGACATCCATCTCTACCTGCAAGGGGTTCTCTGTAAGGTGAGGGAGGAAAACTACCTCCGCTCCCAGGTTTCCTGGAGCTGTTACAGGAGCTGGGAAGAGGCTGGCTGCTCTCTGCCCTGTTGTCAGCACTTCTCCTGGGGTGACTCCCTTGTCCGGTCTATAACCTCAGAGCCAGACTGCTGATCAGGATCCAGCAGCCCTGGTTCCCTTTCTCTTTGCTGCCACTCCACAGTTGAGCTCCATGAATCCAAGAGGGCTGCACCCCAGATCTGTATGCCCCTGGCATGCTGCTTAGCAAGATCCAGCAGCCTCTTGTATTCCTTGACCAGTGCCTCTTCCTGGTCAATTATAAAATCCAGATAGTCCAGCAGCCAGGTCTCCTCCAAGAGATCCAGCAGTTCCTCTTGGATCCCAGAGATATCCTCCAGACCCTGGTCTGTCTCACTGCTAAACTTTGGGTCCTCTGTCCTTTTTTGTAAACAACAATCCAGGGCCGCCGAAGCCAAAGCCCCCTGTGGGGGATCCTTCCTCCAGCCATGGCTGCACTTGCATAGCGAGCCATTGGAGGGCTCAATAGCCGTCCTCCACCCACATCTCTTGCTGGATCAGTCTATGTAGAACAGCTAGCCATTCATTCTTTGGCTGTTCTCCCAGGAAAGGCAGTCTCACGGTCCACTGTACCCGGAATCTTGTGTCATTCATGGGGAGGACCTTTCCATTTTCCTGCTCCTGTTGCATAGCCTCCCACCAAAGGTCTCAGAGGCAAGGTTCCTCCATGTCAGAACGTCCTGTTCTGAACAAGGATCCTTTGTTCCAGTCAGCATCTTTTGTACTCTCCCTAGGAACTCTGCCTCCATATTTACCGGCTACTGTGGTACGTCTCTTCTGTCAGCAGGAACCTTGTAAAAGAAGCAAATCCCACCTCTGCCACCAATGTGACGGCTACCCCCGGCTACCCCGACTGGGTAGCTCCACCAAAAGGGGTCCTGCTTCCTTCCTTCCGACTGCAGCTATGTAACTGGCAAGTGACCACAGCCTGTAGGCACCCCTGATGCCTGACAGCACCAGTACTCAGGGTCCCACTCTGTGGCAGACTCCAGCTACCCAGACTAGGTAGCTCTTCCAGTGTGTCCTTCCTCTGCCTGGAACAGGCTGCTATGTAGCTCAGGAAAGTGATTTTAGCTGGAGCTCACCTAAATAACTAGACACACTAGCTTTCAGGTTAAACAGGAACTGATTTTATTGAAAACATGCACTCCTTTTATACAGACAGCTCATCTTGATAAGACCCTGGAAACTCCCATTATTTTCCCGCAATTCCCGCCCCTCCAGACAGCCCGGCACCTCCATAGGAGCCACAGCCCCACATAATCCCAATACATATGGGTGATCCCAGTTGAGTGGCAGCACTTCCAGGATGTCATTTTTAAGGTCTCGGTCTCCAGATTCCACAGTCCAAAAATCAGCATGATTCGTTACTGGGGACCAGAGTTACAGTCCATTGAAATTATGGGGTTAAGGGTGTCCAAAACCCCCAGTTCCTAAAGGAGCTCCCTTCCACCAATTCCACCACTCCTTGTACTCCCCAGGGGCTACTAATCCCAAAAAGAGTGGGGCACATGGTTGCTGGAGTGACCTGTGTTAAAGTTTGCGGGTGTTCTGTCCTGGCCAGGAGCCCGGCCAGCCTAGGAGGGTTTTACTGGTCATAAACCAACTGTTCTCTGAACACAAAAACAAGCCAAAACAAAGCAAAAACCAGCTTCCAGAGATGGTGTTTGCTCTGAGGAGCCCAAAACCACTGAGAAACAACAGGGGTGAGATTGTAGGGGGGTGGAGGATAGCCTTAGCCGTCTGGTATCCGTGACACCTGAAGAAGAAAACACAGAGCCTCTATTATAAGCTTCTCACCAGATGTTAAGGCACAACTGGAGTGCCGTGCAGGGCAGTACAGGACCTTCTTAGTCGCACGTAAGATAACCAAGACAGCGTCTTTGCGTCCATGACAAGGAGGCAGGTCATGGGAGGGCCAATCAGGAGATTCCAAATGAACCGGAAGTGGGTCCGTGGAAATCAGACAGGAGCACGAACAGTGTAAAAAGTAAATTTTATTTGTACAAACAATAGCAACGCGTTTCTCAGCATATAATCTTGCTGTTTCATCAGGCTACATACACTGCAATAAGACATGCTCCTTAATATAGCGTTAGTGAACCAATCAGAAGTCGAGCCGCAGACAACTCCTACTATGACGTCAGAGTGACATTTGCAGACACCAGCCGCCCTGATTGCAAAACTAACGAGTGTATAGATAAAATATGCAAATACAATAAGTGTTACATTAAAAAGTTTAAAATATATATAAGCACATAATAACAGAAACTAAAATAAAACAACATAACCACTTTTAACCCGCTATAACAAAATAAAAGGGTTAAAGACAGCCCTATAAAAATATTCATAAATTGAACGTATAAAAATAAATATAAAACGAGCTGAAGTATCCCTCTAGCTATGAAATGTTTATATGGTAAATGACATACAATAAGTGCCAGAATGGGGCAGCAGATATAGAAAGAAATGTGATGAAGGGAATCAGAAGTAAAAAGTGAAAAATATATGTATAGAAGAATGATAATAATGAAATATTCTAAAATATTATTAAATCAGCAACTTACTGGCTACATTGAGACAGATCAGAAGTCAGATATGGGGATCTATATATATAACATACAAATGAAAAAATGCATAATTGGCATTGCATCATAGTCATAAAAAATAAACAATGATTTGCTATAATTAAGCAGATTCCTTGTTTTGCTTTTTACTTTTGCAGGACTCTGGAATGCAATGCCAAATGCATGTGCACATCTCTGATATGGAAGCTCTTTCTATTTAGCAGAGGTTGTGAGCTTGCAACTACACAAGTTTTTGAGAGGGATGGCACAGAAAGACAGTATAGAAAAGTGTGCCTGGCTGCTTATCTAAGGGTAGAAAATCAGAATTATGCTTTCTGCTTCTTTTTTGAAAAAGTATTAAATGTATAGATAACAAACTTTCCTCTACTCTTTCCTCTTTTGCCATGTCTCTCGTTCAGAAAGGGATTGCCTGGTATTTTGGGACTGGACTTCACTGTTTAGTAATAGTTAGACTGATATACTACAGGAACGTTCTTCTCTGTGCAAGGCACATGTTGAGCAAAAATAGACTGTTCCTAGGGTGGTAATTAGCCATAAAAAATGCTATTATGCTATTTTTTGTTCCCAGGTTGAGCACTTAGCTCTTCTTGTTTATGTAGATTGCTGTAACTGCCTAAATGTTCTGCACTAAATATAATACACAATGGCCTAGATTATGAGTGGAACGCTATCGTTAGTATGAAGAGCGTAAACATGATTGCAAAACTGTGGAGTTCTTTATGCTCAAATCTATATTACAAAGTGGCGCTGTTAAAATTACTGCAAAATTTTGCTAATTTATGCTCCCCATATTTTCTGCGCTTGTATTACAAGTTGAAAGTAAATGTGATTGCACAAACACAATCGCATTTATGCAACCTGAAAGTTTGTCCGGAGAAAACAGTTGCACTTAACTACACTATTAACCCTTAAACCGCCAGTCACCCACATCGTAAAGTACCTCTTTACCATATTAACTCCAAAATCATCACACCCCCACACAAAGTAAGCTTCTACACTGTTAACCCCTGAACCACTACACCCCCCACTGCAAAGTAAGCTATTAAACCCTAAGCTGCCAGCCCCCCCCCCCGCACATGGCAAAGTTCCCTCTACACTATTAACCCCTAAACCATCAGCCTCCAACACAAATTAACCCACTAACATCTAAACCCCCTAACATGACACCCCTAAGTTAACCCTAAATAGACTAACTACATTTAATAAAAATAAAAAACTTACCTGATTAAGTAAAAAACATCTAACCATAACTTTAATAATAATTTACCTTTACTATTAAAAAAAAAAAAAAAACTACTCTAAAAAGTACCCTGAAAAGGACATTTGGCTGGGCATTGCCCTAAAAAGGGCATTTAGCTCTTTTGCTGCCCAGAGGGAAAACAAAACACAACCCTAATCTAAAAAAAACCTCTAAAAAACTATAACACTAAACCCCAAGATGGTACTCACCAAAGATAATGGCAGCACTCCATCTTTTTCTCGGCGGTGGTCCTTCTTCATCCTAGCGGCAGTCCCTCTTTTTATCTTCATCTTGGCTGCAGTGGTCTTCATCCATCTTCAGGTCTTTAACACAGAGGTCCTCTTCATGCGGTCACCAGTTGCACACTTTTATATAGGGGTAATATATATATTATTTGGGGTAATATTTCATGTTCAAATTCAAATCAGCCAATAGAATGAAAGCTTTCATTTGTGTAATTAACATTGCTAATATGAGAGCAAAATGATTAACAGAAGTGTAAAAGCAGTAAGCATTAGACGTTGAGTAAAGCAATATTATAATGTAGATTCATCTTCTTTAACTTTTCTTAATGCTGTTCATTGTTCACAACTAATCCCACTGATCAGGTTATTTAAAAATAGGGTTAATAGAAGCTACTTAATTAATTACTTTGTGGGGTATAATATTACAGTCCAATTGTGTAATATAATAACTTTAATAAAATTATTGACAATTGAACACTTTAGTTTCTACTTTTTTACCTAATTACAGCACAGTAATGTAATTCAATTAATTATAGTTTAGCATAATTTAATATCAACAAAAGGAAAACATTATATTTTAATTATACAGCAATGGGACTATTTACACATGGTGCAAAATAATTGGTACTTCAGAATAATGCAAGTATGAACTAATGTACTAGTCCTTGTTCAACAGCAAGTTAATTCTGAGAGTTTACAAAAATATCTATATTATGAAGCTTTTTTTAAACTTTTACAAATTAAAGTGATGGCAAATGAAAAAAATATATATCATTATTTAATTTGAGACATTATATAATAAGAAATATATATTTTGTGTTCCCTTTAATTTTCTATTGTGTACTGATATACTCAGTGATACCACCTGCTCTATACATAGTAGGTAATGTGCACTCCTGAGAGGTAGAAAAACAGGGCATGCGCAGATTATCTACACAGTCACTCTAGTGTAAACAGTGAATCATGAGATTCCTTATTTGCTTGTAAAGCTGCAAGGAAGTTAGCTATGGCAAGAGCACTTCCCTTAAAAAAATAGCAATTGTTTTAATAATGGAGGTGAATCAAAATTTATATATGTTTTTTACAGTTAGGTTTTTAATAAATTTGCAAAGATGAAAGAATACTTAGGAATGGCACAAAGGTTCTACAGGCACATTTCCAAACTGTTGCTTCCTAATTTATGTCATCAGTGAATCACTGTCAATTATTTATTTATTTTTAGGACATGCAATTTTAACCAACTTTCTAATTAACTTTTATCATCAAATTTGCTTTGTTCTTTTGGTATTCTTAGTTGAAAACTAAACCTAGTGTCACAAATGCCTGCCTGCTATGATTGTCCCTTTAAGACTGTCTTCCCTGTCATGAGATGCAGGACATATGCAGGACACAGCAATGATGGTACAACTCTATTTTATTACAGAGCACAGAAACATAAATCTAGCCAGGTTCATTTCACTATCTAACTGCGACACAGACTACCGGACCTAAGCCCCCAAACTAGTGACATCACTTCCTGCTCTCATCACATCTTCCCCCTTTTCAAAGGGCGAAGCATACATTTAAATATAACAAATAACAGGGTATACAAAGAGCATACAACAACATTTTTTAACAGTATATATCAAATTGGTTACAGAAAAATAAACAACATTAATTACATCCTGACTTGGACATCGGGGTAGACTACCCTAGTCCACAGTGACCATGGGACTATTCTGCCCATTATTCACTGTTCTAGCTAAAGTCAGTCCCTATATCGGGCCGGAAGTTTCACCACTCTTCCGCTTGATGTAACTTTGCATGAACTGTCCTCTGATACAGAAGAAGGTGAATAAGAGTCCGCTGGAGGCAAAGACATATCCCCGCTGTGATCTTGCTGAGGGGAAGGCACCTCTCTTAGAACAGGGGATCCCACCGTCGGTGGTACTGAGGCATCCAGTTCCAGACTCTCAGGTACAGGCTGAAGATGTCTTCGGTTACGGCGTGTAACCGTCCCTCCGTCAGTAAGGACTGCATAAGACCTTGGTTCTGGAGAGCGTCCAATTACCGTAGCAGGCATCTTCCATTTCTTCTCATCATCCAGTTTAATTCTGACACTTTGCCCCGCATTTAGTTCCTGTAAGGGCCTGACAGAATGTCTCCTGTCATAGAAGAAATGATAGCCCTTTTTGGCCTCTTCATCCCTTCTAAGGACTTCGTCCCGAGGAACAGAGCCAGTCCGCTTGAAGGCACCAACCGAGGGTAAAGTGGTGCGAATCTGGCGTCTTAGCATCAGCTGTGCCGGGCTAAACCCGGTGGCTTGAATGGGCGTCACCCTGTATGACAAGAGGGCTAGGTACGGCTCAGATTGCTTTAAAATGAACTTAGTTGTTTGAACTGCCCTTTCAGCCATTCAGTTGGCCTGCGGGTAATGTGTACTTGACGTGGAATGTACAAAGTCATATTCCCTGTTGAAAGCACTGAACTCTGTAGAAGTGAACTGCATGCCATTATTACTCACCAGCTCCATTGGAATGCCCCACCGGGCGAACAAGCTCTTCAGACGAAAGATAACGCCTTGACTTGTGATATCATTCAAAGGTGCAATTTCCAAATACCTGGAATAGTAGTCGATCACAACAAGGAACTTTTTCCCGTGCAGTTCACACAAATCAGCAGCTATTTTCTGCCACGGCCCGCAGGCAGCGGAGTAGAAATCAAGGGCTCCCTTCTCTGAGTAGGCCAGCGTTCCTGGCAAAAGGCACATTAAGACACGTGATTTGCAATGTCGGAGCTGATCCCAGGCCACCACACAGCTGTAGCTGCCATTTCTCTGCACTTTGTAATGCCTAAGTGGCCATCGTAAATCCTGTTTAACATTTCCTTCCGCATGCTGACAGGAATAAAGATGCGGTCTTGGAACAGCACCAACCCCTATAGCAATGTGAGCTGCGACTTCTCTGACTGGTGAGAACTTAAAGACATCTAGGCTGCCCGGCTCTCGGCCCAGCCTTCTTTTATGTACTGTATAACCTCTTTCTGATCTGTGTCCAAATATGTCTCTTTCTTTATTTCCTCCAGTTTCCTTGAAGAAATGGACTTTGAGGCCAGAACCGAATCAACATACACTTTCATATCAGATTCGGTTGAGGATTCTTCAGTAGCAGCCAGCAGGAGCCTGGATAGTGTATCTGCCACAACCAGTTGTTTCCCCGGCACATGCACTGACTGAACATTGAACCTGAGTAGTCTCATTAAAAGTCTCTGGCATCTTAAGGGTGTTTTGTCAATATCATAAGAGTTGATTAGAGGGACTAGCGGTTTATGGTCAGTCTCCAGACTAAATTTCTCTAAACTCACTAGATAATGCTGAAAGCGCTCACAGGCCCAAACTGCAGCCAGGCACTCTTTCTCAATTTGAGCGTATTTTGACTCAGCAGCCGTCAGTGTGCGGGAACAGTAGGTGATGGGCTGTAGTTTATTTCCATTTAACTGCAGGAGAGCAGCCCCCAACCCATAACTGCTTGCATCAGCACTAACCACAGTCTTTTAAGAAGGGTCGTAGAACCCCAGCATTGGGGCAGACCCCAGCAGGGACTTGGTCTGCATAAAAGATTTTTCTTTTGAAGGTCCCCAGACTCAGGCAACGTCTTTCTTTAGCAACTCTGTGATGTAGAACTGTTGATAAATCAGGAAGAAACTTGCCCACATAATTTACAAGGCCCAATATCTGTCTCAGCTCATGTACATCAGAAGGACTTTTAATTTGTTCAATAGCACAAATTTTCTCGGGGTCTGGTTTGATGCCATCCCCATTGATTATATGCCCAAAGTAACATAATTCAGTTTTCCAAAAATGACATTTTTCTTTATTTAACTTCAGCCCAGACTCTTTGATAGCCTGCAGCACACAACTTAAACGCTGATCATGCTCCTCCACTGTAGACCCATACACTAGAATGTCGTCCATGACGACTGCCGTGCCCATGTGGTCACTCAGGAGAGAATTAATTTCCCTTTGAAAGATTTCAGGAGCAGAGGATATCCCAAAGGGGATTCTGCAGAAGCAAAACCAACCTACCGGTGTGATAAAGGTAGTCAGTTTACGGCAATTTGGATCTAGGGGGATCTGCCAAAAGCAGCTAGAAGCGTCCAATGTAGAAAAGAACTTCACCCCAGCCAACTTTGGAGCTATATCTTCTAATGTCGGCAGCACAAATCTCTCTCTCTTCACTGCCTCATTCAACCTTTTCAGGTCCACACAGATGTGCACCTTTTCATTTTTCTTTGCAACAGGAACAATGGGGGCACACCAATCAGTTGCTTCAACAACCTCTTCAATAACCCCCATAGACTTCATGCGCATAAGCTCCTTCTCCACTTGAGGCATAAGCGGGAACGGGATTCTACGGGGAGTAGAAATACTGTATGGGACTGCGTCACTTTTAAGTGCTATACAGACTGGCTTGCAATTCAGTAGGCCCAATTCACCAAACATATCTTTGGAAATCTCATTCACTCTGGCCACGAGGCCCAAGTCACAGGCTGCATTTCTGCTCAATAAATTGCTAACACACTGACCTCGAATCACATGCACCCACATAGTGAATTTCCTTTGCTTGTACTCACAGCTGGCAAGAAATTTCCCCGCACAATCAATGCGGCCACCGGGACTATGGACATTTGTAGTAACCTTCGCCAGCTGGGGCTGTCGAGGCAGTTTAATAAATGCAACAAAAAACATTACAGTGATATCTGCTCCTGTGTCAATCTTAAAATCAACTTTGGCTCCCATTACAGTAAAAGTAACCTTCCAATCTTCCTCTGAGCTTGGCCATTCCACAACAGACCCCACAAAAGACACTTCCTGACCCTCTTGGTCACTATCCACCTGCATCTCCTTAATGTATTCAGTTTTACACACCACTTCAAAATGGCCCATTCTGTTACATTTTCTGCATCTTATCTCTGGTCGGGCATATAGCACTCTGATCATGGGCACGGTTGCACCGTGTGCATCGGGCATGCTGCGCCCATCCACTTCTAGGTTTATCTGCTATTTTAGATCTACCTCTCACACTGTGCCTTTCACTAGCAGTTTTCCTGAACTGTTGCACTTCATCCACAATACTCTAAGACCTCAGATCAGCACTTTGCTTTTTCACAAGTTCACTCTGGCGGGCCATCCTAATAGTGTAAAAAATAAGGAATGGAGGCTCACCAGTATGCCAAAAAGTGATTTACTTTATTGTAGAGAAAGCAGGGTCAAGTAACCATGACGTTTCAGGGCAGTGTCCCCCTTAATCATGTTATAACCACCTATAAAGATACACCTGTTTAAATAGCTTACCTGGGATTTAACCCTTACAATCTTTCTAACAATGCAACAATGAAGGTACAGTGCCCCATAGGTGTATAATCTCCTAAAAAATAATAACTAAAAACAAACAGCTATGAAGCCCTAATTACAGATTCAAACAATGTCAAATATTGAACCTACCCAACCAAATATTATTTACAATATAATTGTATTTAATTGTAGAAAATGACAAACCAGATTTATCTTTAAAAATGACATAATAGAAAAAGATTAATAAAAAACTGACCAATCTATTTCTCTATTAAGCCCCTTCGGTTCCAAGGTGTCAAGGTGAAAAATCCAGAAGGACTCTCGCTGCTTGAGTAAAACTTCCCTATTGCCACCCCTTCTAGGGACTTTCACCTGTTTAATCACCTGGAACCGAAGTTGGCTTATTTGGTGGTCTGCTGCCAAAAAGTGATAGGCCACAGGAGCTGACAATTTACCACACCTGATGTTACTCTTGTGTTCAGTTATTCTATCACGTACCCTCCTAGTGGACTCGCCAATGTAGGCCTTCCCACCTGGACACTTGATCATATATATAACGTAACTACTGTTGCAAGTGAAGAAATCCCTATAATATAATTTGTGCCCACTATGTGGATGTGCAAAATAGGGACTTTTCACAATGCAACTGCAGTTACTGCACCCAAGACAAGGGAAACAACCAAGATTCTTTTTGGTGATAAACTGTTGAGATATAGATTTGACAGAACCAATGTCAGCCTGTATTAGTGAATCTCTAAGGCTTTTACTGTGCTTGTAAGCTGGCATAGGAAACTTATCAAACTCCTCAACATCCGCATTACATCTCCTCAAGATGCCCCAATGTCTCTGTATTATTTTCAACACCTGATCACTCTGTCTAGAAAACTCAGATACAAAAACCATCCTCTTTTGATTTTTATCTGATGGTTTTTTAGATTTTAACAGGGCGTCACAGTCCAACTTGGACACCATATCAATGGTGTTCATAATTAGATCATGCAAATAGCCACGTTCCAGGAATTTTTCACCCATCTCAGCCAATCTTATGGGAACCTTGGATTCTTCTGTGACAATCCGTTTGACCCTGAGTAATTGACTTTTAGGTAGTGACCTGATCAAGGAGGGATGATGTGCACTCTCATACACTAATAGATTATTTCTATCAGTTTCTTTCCTGAAGATATCAGTTTTAATACTAAATCCATCCTTGATCACGGTCACATCCAGAAAGTCAATAGAGCTTTCACTGAAGGTCAATGTAAATTTAATGTTGCTGGTTGAATTATTAAATTCAGATACAAAAAGCTCAAGGGCCCCAATGTCGCCCAGCCAGACCCCAAAGATATCATCAATGTAGTGCAACCAGGTGGTGCCACACTGACGAAATAGGGCACTCTCAAAGACAAACTTCTCCTCAAAGAGATTCATAAAAATGTTGGCATAATTAGGGGCGACGTTGGAGCCCATAGCGGTACCTTGAAACTGCAAATAATATAAATCCTCAAAGAGGAAATAATTATTGTAAACAATTAACTCCAGTAGTTGCAAGATAAATTCGACCTGAGTTTCTGAATGTGACCCAGCAGTGAGCAAGGCATATTGCACTGCTCCTAGGCCACTTTCATGAGTGATAGATGTGTAAAAACTAGAAACATCCAAACTGAAAAGAATAAACTTATCAGTCTGGAGTAGCATCAGGGAGCAGCTCTGATTAAGAAATGTTAGAGATTATAAGGGAGGCGCTGAAAAAAGCCAAAGGTATCAACACTTACAGGTAAAATAAATATACATGTATTAAAACATACATATAACACATACAAGGGACGTCTCCCCAAATAAGATAATCCAAATAGCACTATATATAAAATTGATATTTAAAAATACTGTACTGATATGACTCTAATATGGTTATCCTATAACATGCACAAATCTAAAAACTTTATGTGGAGACCGCTAAGTACAAATAAGAATCTATTGCACACTATATTGTAAGCTATTTAGTACTAAAAATAATCTATTGCACACTATATAGTAAGCTATAATGGTCTCTAAAAAGATGTTAAAAAGTTAATATTAGATAAAGTCCAAAATGTAGATAGATAGAATACCACCAAGCTGCCAATCAAAAAATGAGGTAGAACTGCCGATAAAACTTTAAATGTTCCACACTTCCTTAGGAGGATTTGATACCCAGCATATTGTTAAAGGTAATACAGTTATAGTTCTTTGCAATGTACTTTACCCACGATCTCCTGATCGTATGCGGTTCACCTTCCCTGTTCGGTATCCTCCTCGAGTGGATCCGATTGGGATTTTTCGTCGTCTGACGTCACTGGATAGAGTACCGGTAAGGGAAAGAGGCCAAAACTTTGCGCTTATTTCTAGACTTCACAGGTGCGGTCCTCTCAAATCCACCCTGCACTTAGTGCTTAAAGCACGCAAGGGTATGAACAGATGTTGTAGATAGGTGGGCACTGTGGTGAATATTCAGAATTCATTCAAACCACAAACCATAACGGAGATTTCTTCAAATTAGAAAAAAGTTCCACTATTTATAACCCGGGTTATGTTAAGGAATCCAATACGTGTAGATAGTAAATGCCAAGGGGTAGTCCTGCCAACACAACGACGCATTTCGCCCTCTTATGGGCTTTATCAAGATAGTGAAGGCAAGTCTGAATGTCCTTATTTAAAGGGGTATCCTCAATTTGATTGGTGATGGTTTAAATTGGCAGTATCTCTTAAGGTGGTAATTGGCTCTATCTGCAGCTTATTCTTAAGGTGGTATTCACATATTCCAATAATACATCATAGACAATACTTAGTGCATCTACAAGACTATAATTCCTCTATTCCATAATAGAAACCCTAAGTAGATTATCTATTCCAAAAAAGGAATGAGCTTCATAATTTCTGATTAGTATGTTCTAAAAACCAAAATTATAACCTAAGTTTAATATTCCAACAAACATAGATACAGCTAGTATTTTCAAAGCATATTGCTAGCATCAAAAAGTGCAGACATATAAATACATAGTTTACTGTGATAATATTTAAAGTGCAACGTGAATATATATAAAACGATGAAATAAGGTAAATTATAAAATTGTTCATTATATTAGTGATAATCTTACTGAAATAGAAAGGGGGAGAGATCTATTTCTGACTTAAGCCCTTTGGGGTATAAAGTATCATATTTATAAATGTATTCTGCCTCTCTTATTAGGAGAGTTTTTTCAATATTCCCACCCCTCCAATGATTTTTTATCTTGTGTATCCCCCAATATTTTAAATCCTTAGTGTTACCCCTGTGAACTTCCTTAAAGTGCTTGTATAAGTGTGTGTCTACCTTCTCTTTCTCTATACATAAAAGATGTTCCCTTATTCTATCTCAGAGACTTCTTGTAGTCTCTCCGAAATAGAATAAGTTACATGTGCATCTAAGTGCATAAATAACATTCTTGTGAGTGCATCTTATTATTTCCTTAATGATGATATCTCCTAAATTATTGATCTTGAGACTATTTAATTTGGAACTATGTGTGCACGCTTTACATGTGTAGCAATGGAAATATCCTGCTATCCTCTTTCCCTCCAGATCTAGCTGCTTGGTATTTCTAATTTTTTGGCGTATTTCACTGGGAGCCAAAATGGTTTTAAAGTTTTTAGCTTTTTTAAAGATAAAGGTTGGTTTGTCCGCCAGCTGATCACCTATAATATTATCTTCCTTCAATAAGTGCCAATTTCTTTTTATAATTTTTTTAATCAGATAGTGGTCTGCATTGTAGTCCGTTACAAAGGGAACAATAATTTTGTCCTCTTTGGTGGGTCCTCTCATTCTATAGCTTAAAAGGCCATCCCTATTCTTCTTTTTTGCTTTTTGTATTGCTTAGAAGAATAGGGATTTTGAGACCACTGGTGGAGCAGTCAATTACTTTTATCAAAGATACTAATGATTTTTTGATCAAGCACAGCAACTTGCAACTCCAGACTGATAAGTTTATTCTTTTCAGTTTGGATGTTTCTAGTTTGTACACATCTATCACTCATGAAAGTTGCCTAGGAGCTGTGCAATATGCCTTGTTCACTGCTGTGTCACATTCAGAAACTCAGGTCGAATTTATCTTGCAACTACTGGAGTTAATTGTTTACAATAATTATTTCCTCTTTGAGGATTTATATTATTTGCAGTTGCAAGGTACAGCTATGAGCTCCAACGTCGCCCCACATTATGCCAACATTTTTAAGAATCTCTTTGAGGAGAAGTTTGTCTTTGAGAGTGCCCTATTTCGTCAGTGTGGCTGGGCGACGTTGGGGCCCATGAGCTTTTTGTATCTGAATTGAATAATTCAACCAGCAACATTAAATTTACATTGACCTTCAGTGAAAGCTCTATTGACTTTCTGGATGTGACCGTGATCAAGGATGGATTAAGTTTAAAAACTGATCTTTTCAGGAAAGAAACTGATAGAAATAATCTATTAGTGTATGACAGTGCACATCATCTCTCCTTGATCAGGTCACTACCTAAAAGTCAATTACTCAGGGTCAAACGGATTGTCACAGAAGAATCCAAGGTTCCCATAAGATTGGCTGAGATGGGTGAGAAATTCCTGGAACGTGGCTATCCGCATGATCTAATTATGAACACCATTGATATGGTGTCCAAGTTGGACCGTGACGCCCTGTTAAAATCTAAAAAACCATCAGATAAAAATCAAAAGAGGATGGTTTTTGTATCTGAGTTTTCTAGACAGAGTGATCAGGTGTTGAAAATAATACAGAGACATTGGGGCATCTTGAAGAGATGTAATGCGGATGTTGAGGAGTTTGATAAGTTTCCTATGCCAGCTTACAAGCGCAGTAAAAGCCTTAGAGATTCACTAATACGGGCTGACATTGGTTCTGTTAAATCTATATCTCAACAGTTTATCACCAAAAAAAATCTTGGTTGTTTCCCTTGTCTTGGGTGCAGTAACTGCAGTTGCATTGTGAAAAGTCCCTATTTTGCACATCCACATAGTGGGCACAAATTATATTATAGGGATTTTTTCACTTGCAACAGTAGTTACGTTATATATATGATCAAGTGTCCATGTGGGAAGACCTACATTGGCAAGTCCACTTCGAGGGTACGTGATAGAATAACTGAACACAAGAGTAACATCAGGTGTGGTAAATTTCAGCTCCTGTGGCCTATCACTTTTTGGCAGCAGGCCACCAAATAAGCCAACTTCGGTTCCAGGTGATTAAACAGGTGAAAGTCCCTAGAAGGGGTGGCAATAGGGAAGTTTTACTCAAGCAGCGAGAGTCCTTCTGGATTTTTCACCTTGACACCTTGGAACCGAAGGGGCTTAATAGAGAAATAGATTGGTCAGTTTTCTATTAATCTTTTTCTATTATGTCATTTTTAAAGATAAATCAGGTTTGTCATTTTCTACAATTAAATACAATTACATTGTAAATAATATTTGGTTGGGTAGGTTCAATATATGACATTGTTTGAATCTGTAATTAGGGCTTCATAGCTGTTTGTTTTTAGTTATTATTTTTTAGGAGATTATACACCTATGGGGCCACTATATGGCGCTGTCCCTTCATTGTTGCATTGTTAGAAAGATTGTAAGGGTTAAATCCCAGGTAAGCTATTTAAACAGGTGTATCTGTATAGGTGGTTATCACATGATTAAGGGGCACACTGCCCCGAAACGTTGTGGTTACTGGACCCTGCTGTCTCTACAATAAGGTAAATCAATTTTTGGCATACTGGTGAGCCTCCATTCCTTATTTTTTCCACTGTTATTTGGGAGTTTGGTAGTTACTCCCTGGAGCTCAGACCATTGGCGTTGGTGCTGGATATTACTGACTTTCTATGGGCCATCCTAAGAACCCCATCTAATGTTAAATCTGGCTCTAACTGCAGCTTCAATGAGACTTCAGCATCTGCAATTCCAATAACTATTCTGTCTCTGATTTGCTCTTCTTTAGCAACACCAAACTCACAGAATTCAGCTAGTTCATACAGGCTGCACACAAATGACTCCACAGATTCTCCCACACGTTGATTACGTTTGTGAAAACAAGCTCTCTCATGAATCACATTTCTTTTGTGCACAAAGTGGGCACTGAGTTTATCCATAACTATATCAAAGTTAAATTCTTCCCATTCTTGGAAAATAAAAGCATTAAACACTGGCTCCACATCCTTCCCCATAGAGTATAAAAGAGAATTAACTTGTACTTCACCACTCTCCTTGTTCAGTTTAGACGCGATCTTGAAGCGCTGAAACCGCTGACCCCATGTGGGCCAAGCTGCAGGCTGAGAGAAGTCAAAAGGCTCAGGTGGGGTAAACTTTGACATCGTCCTCGATCAGGAACAGAAGCGCAGGCCAGAACTTCATACACCATGTCATGATATGCAGGATATATGCAGGACACAGCAATGATGGTACAACTCTATTTTATTACAGAGCACAGAAACATACATCTAGTCAGGTTCATTTCACTAACTAACTGTGACACAGACTACTGGACCTAAGCCCTGCCCCCAAACTAGTGACATCACTTCCTGCTCTCATCACACCTGCTGCTGTTTGTGGAGCAGTCTGCATTCATTCTACTTCTGGAACCTACCTGCTTAATTAATTATTCATGTACCTTATTCTCTCAGCCTCTTTTCAAGTCATTTCGGGCCTATTGTGCTTTGCATTAGCTTTGAAGAGTGTTCCAGATTTACAGAACCCTGTGTTTGTTCCAGCATGGATTTTCCTATATATATTTAAATTACAGCTTTACATGTCAGCTAAAGCCTGATTTCTTCTAAACTGCAAGTATCCATATATTTCATAAGTTGTTTCCTGGAAACTGCTATTACACAATGAGGCATATTTAACAAATGTCTGTCAAATCTGATCCGACAGTGCGGATAAGGTCCGACAGACCTCGCTGAATGCGGAGAGCAATATGCTGCCCCCTGTAGACTCGCGGCCAATCGGCTGCCAGCAAGGGGGTGTCAATCAACCCGATCTTACTTGATTGGGTTATATTCCGGTGATTCCTGTCCGTCTCATCAGAGCAGGCGGACAGGGTCGGAGCTTGATAGATAGGCCCCTAACTCTGAACTCAATCCAAATTACAAGTTTTTATTTTGCTCTGATTGCTACAACTAAATCTTACTCTGAACCTTACAACAAATCACTGCTTCAACTTGTCATTGCTCAAATATCCTCCTGCAAATATATATATTCAGAACACTGCATTTATGTGTTCAGTTAAACAAACTGCTTTCCTGTTATTCTCCAATGTTTGCCACAAGAGTATTTAATACTTAACTTGGAAGTTGCCTATCACCTGTGCTTCTCTGCTTATTACACCTCCATTCAGCTCTAACTTATATTATGTACTGTAAACCCTGCAGCAACTCCTTGCATCTAGGAATCACAATCTCCTACCTGTTCAACTTGAAGCCTGAATATCTTGCACTACCCGAGGGCCTGTCTCCTGAGCGGTTGTACACTGGATCATGACACCTTGTTAGGCTCATATGCTAATTTCTAAGCCCTTAAAAAACACCTCTTACCTGAATGCAATGAGCAGTTTTTCACTACTAGATAACATTAGTTCATGTGTTTCATATAAATAACAGTGTGGTCATGCAAGTGGAGTTATTTAAGAGTCAGTACTAATTGCCTGAATTTCCAATTTGTAAAAAGACCTGAGATAAGGAGGCAGTCTGCAGAAGCTTAGATACAGGGTAATTACAGAGGTAAAAAGTATATTTCTATAACAGTATTGGTTATGCAAAACAGGGGAATGTAAACACTAACGGCTAGATTTAGAGTTTGGCGTTAGCCGTCAAAACCAGCGTTAGAGGCTCCTAACACTGGTTTTGGGCTACCGCTGGTATTTAGAGTTAGTCAGGAAAGGGTCTAATGCTCACTTTCCAGCCGCGACTTTTCCATACCGCAGATCCCCCTATGCCATTTGCGTATCCTATCTTTTCAATGGGATCTTTCTAATGCCGGTATTTAGAGTCTTGGCTGAAGTGAGCGTTAGAAATCTACCGACAAAACTCCAGCTGCAGAAAAAAGTCAGGAGTTAAGAGCTTTCTGGGCTAACGCCGGTTCATAAAGCTCTTAACTACTGTGCTCTAAAGTACACAACTACCTATGCACCCCTAAACCGAGGCCCCCCACATCGTCGCCACTCTATTAAAAAAATTTAACCCCTAATCTGCCGACCGCACACCGCCGCCACCTACGTTATCCCTATGTACCCCTAATCTGCTGCCCCTAACACCGCCGACCCCTATTTTATATTTATTAACCCCTAATCTGCCGCCCCTAACGTCGCCTCCACCTACCTACACTTATTAACCCCTAATCTGCCGACCGAACCTTACCGCTACTATAATAAAGTTATTAACCCCTAATCCGCCTCACTCCCACCTCAATAACCCTATAATAAATAGTATTAACCCCTAATCTGCCCTCCCTAACATCGCCGACACCTAACTTCAAGTATTAACCCCTAAAATGCCGACTGGACCTCACCACTACTATAATAAATGTATTAACCCCTAAAGCTAAGTCTAACCTTAACACTAACACCCCCCTAAATTAAATATAATTTAAATCTAACAAAATAAATTAACTCTTATTAAATAAATTATTCCTATTTAAAGCTAAATACTTACCTGTAAAATAAACCCTAATATAGCTACAATATAAATAATAATTATATTGTAGCTATTTTAGGATTTATTTTTATTTTACAGGCAACTTTGTATTTATTTTAACTAGGTACAATAGCTATTAAATAGTTATTAACTATTTAATAGCTACCTAGCTAAAATAAAGAGAAATTTACCTGTAAAATAAAAACTAACCTAAGTTACAATTACACCTAACACTACACTATCATTAAATTAATAAAATAAATTAACTACAAATAACTACAATTAAATAAAATTACATAAACTAACTAAAGTACAAAAAATAAAAAAGCTAAGTAACAAAAAATAAATAAATAAGTTACAAACATTTTAAAAATATTAGAACAATTTTAAGCTAATTACACCTAATCTAAGCCCCCTAATAAAATAAAAAAGCCCCCCCCCAAAAAAATTCCCTACCCTATTCTACATTAAAAAAGTTCAAAGCTCTTTTACCTTAGCAGCCCTTAAAAGAGCCTTTTGTGGGGCATGCCCCAAAGAAAACTGCTCTTTTGCCTTTAAAAAAAATACAACCCCCCCAACATTAAAACCCACCACCCGGGGGTGCTGTGCTGCGCTGGAGAGGTTGCGGACATTGCACACTGCCTTTTGTGTGCATCTGAACTTTTGTGGATGTTTTTGTTCTTGTTCTTATCTATCTCTATTTAACGGAAGACAATACTATATTCTTTCATATGTGGACTAAGCTAACACACTCTTAGCATTATAGTAGAACCCTATATTGTGACAGATATTGTGATATACCGTATATTGTTTTAGTTGCTAACATTATCATGTGAAAAGTTAGTCTGACAAATTGCTTTTTAAGAATACTAACATTACATATTAGAGATTGGCCAATCATATATTTTTACACTCTGAATTCTTGTATAAGGTATAACTTTTTAATCAATGCGATCACTATTGCTATTTTTTTTACATATGTATAGTTATATTTTTAGGATCTCTTTTAACATTTGTTGAAGAATAAAATTCTTTATAGAAAAAAAAAAAAAAAAAACCCACCACCCACATACCCCTAATATAACTCAAACCCCCCTTAAAAAAACCTAACACTAACCCCCTGAAGATCATCCTACCTTGAGTCGTCTTCACTCAGCCGAGCCACCGATGGAACCGAAGAGGAGATCCGGAGCATCAGAAGTGATCCTCCAAGGGTCGCTGAAGAAGTCTTCCATCCGATGAAGTGATCCTCCAGGCGGCGCTGAAGAAGTCTTCCATCCGGGCAATGTCATCTTCCAAGCGGGGTCTTCAATTTTCTTCTTCAGGATCCATCTTCATTCCGCCGACGTGGAACATCCTTCTTCCCCGACGGACTACCGATGAATGAAGGCTCCTTTAAGGGACGTCATCCAAGATGGCGTCCCTCGAATTCCTATTGGCTGATAGGATTCTATCAGCCAATCGGAATTAAGGTAGGAAAAATCTGATTGGCTGATTGAATCAGCCAATCAGATTCAAGTTCAATCCGATTGGCTGATCCTCCAAGGGTCGCTGAAGAAGTCTCATTGGTTCCATCAGCTAATCAGATTTTTCCTACCTTAATTCCGATTGGCTGATAGAATCCTATCAGCCAATTGGAATTCGAGGGACGCAATCTTGGATGATATCCCTTAAAGGAGCCTTCATTCGTCGGTAGTCTGTTGGGGAAGAAGGATGTTCCGCCGATGCGGAACATCCTTCTTCCCCGACAGACTACCGACGAATGAAGGCTCCTTTAAGGGATGTCATCCAAGATGGCGTCCCTCGAATTCCGATTGGCTGATAGAATCCTATCAGCCAATCGGAATTCGAGGGACGCCATCTTGGATGACTTCCCTTAAAGGAGCCTTCATTCGTCGGTAGTCTGTCGGGGAAGAAGGATGTTCCGCATCGGCGGAATGAAGATGGATCCTGAAGAAGAAGATTGAAGACCCCGCTTGGAAGTTGACATCACCCGGAAGGAAGACTTCTTCAGCGCCGCCTGGAGGATCACTTCATCGGATGGAAGACTTCTTCAGCGCCCCTTGGAGGATCACTTCTGCCGCTCCGGATCTCCTCTTCGGTTCCATCGGTGGCTCAGCTGAGTGAAGACGACTCAAAGTAGGATGATCTTCAGGTGGGTAGTGTTAGGTTTTTTTAAGGGGGGGTTGGGTTAGATTAGGGGTATGTGGGTGGTGGGTTTTAATGTTGGGGGGGTTGTATTTTTCTTTTACAGGCAAAAGAGCAGTTTTCTTTGGGGCATGCCCCACAAAAGACCCTTTTAAGGGCTGGTAAGGTAAAAGAGCTTTGAACTTTTTTAATGTAGAATAGGGTAGGGGATTTTTTTATTTTGGGGGGCTTTGTTATTTTATGAGGGGGCTTAGATTAGGTGTAATTATCTTAAAATTTTTGTAATGTTTTTAAAATGTTTGTAACTTATTTTTTTTTATTTTTTGTAACTTAGCTTTTTTTATTTTTTGTACTTTAGTTAGTTTATGTAATTCTATTTAATTGTAGTTATTTGTAGTTAATTTATTTTATTAATTTAATTATAGTGTAGTGTTAGGTTTAATTGTAACTTAGGTTAGGATTTATTTTACAGGTAATTTTGTATTTCTTTTAGCTAGGTAGTTATTAAATAGTTAATAACTATTTAATAACTATTCTAACTAGCTAAAATAAATACCAAGTTACCTGTAAAATAAATATAAATCCTAAAATATCTACAATGTAATTATTAATTACATTGTAGCTATCTTAGGGTTTATTTTACAGGTAAGTATTTAATTTTAAATAGGAATAATTTATTTAAGTATAGTTTAGTGTTAGGTGTAATTGTAACTTAGGTTAGTTTTTATTTTACAGGTAATTTTCTCTTTATTTTAACTAGGTAGGTATTAAATAGTTAATAACTATTTAATAGCTATTGTACCTAGTTAAAATAAATTGAAAGTTGCCTGTAAAATAAAAATAAATCCTAAAATAGTTACAATATAATAATTATTTATATATTAGCTATATTAGGGTTTATTTTACAGGTAAGTATTTAGCTTTAAATAGGAATAATTTATTTAATAAGAAATAATTTATTTTGTTAGTGTTAAGGTTAGACTTAGCTTTAGGGGTTAATAACTTTATTATAGTAGTGGCGAGGTCCGGTCGGCAGATTAGGGGTTAATACTTGAATTTAGGTGTCGATGATGTTAGGGAGGGCAGATTAGGGGTTAATACTATTTATTATAGGGTCATTGAGGTGGGAGTGAGGCAAATTAGGGGTTAATAACTTTATTATAATAGCGGTGAGGTCCAGTCGGCAGATTAGAGATTAATAAGTGTAGGTAGGTGGAGGCGACGTTGGGGGCGGCAGATTAGGGGTTAATAAATATAATATAGAGGTCGGCGGTGTTAGGGGCAGCAGATTAGGGATTCATAGGGATAACGTAGGTTGCGGCAGTATACGGAGCGGCAGATTAGGGGTTAAAAAAATATGCAGGGGTCAGCGATAGCGGGGGCGGTAGATTAGGGGTTAATAAGTGTAAGGTTAGGGGTGTTTAGACTCGGGGTAAATGTTAGGGTGTTAGGTGCAGACTTAGGAAGTGTTTCCTCATAGGAAACAATGGGGCTGCGTTAGGAGCTGAACGCTGCTTTTTTGCAGGTGTTAGTTTTTTTTTCAGCTCAAACAGCCCCATTGTTTCCTATGGGGGAATCGTGTACGAGCACGTTTTTGAAGCTGGCCACGTCCGTAAGCACCGCTGGTATTTAGAGTTGCAGTGGCGGTAAATTATGCTCTACGCTCCCTTTTTGGAGCCTTTCTGTGAACTCTAAATACCAGCGGTATTTAAAATGTGCGGGGGAAAAAAGCCAGCGTTAGATACGCGGGTCATTACCGACAAAACTCTAAATCTAGCCGTAAATTTTTGAGGTTTAATATCCCTTTAATTCATAAATTTAATGTTTGTTTTCACCACAAGAAAATTGTTTTCAAGGATAACAGCAAATCCAGAAGAAAATGTTTACAAGGACAACTCAACTGACTTCAATCATTTTCACTCCCAAAACAGTTAACAAGAGCTCTAATGACTCAATAATTATTCTAGAATAAATCACAATCCCATTTACTTACAACTCGTTATACGAGCAGTAAACCCGATGAGGACACACACCCGCTATAAACACCTGCTATAAACCCCTTATCGTTTGCATTCGTAATCTGGCCATGTGTATTTATTGTAGTCTGGCCTTGCATTGATATTCAGTATTTAAAATGGTATGCATTCTCATGTATATTGCATATTATTTAAAGTATTGCATATAAATTAAAATTTATGTTATATTGTTGTGTTTATTAGTAATAACATTGATATAAATGTTAACAGTAGCATTAATTTACATTTTTACATCACAATCATGCAGTTATGTAGAACTGTAATTTTTATTATACTGTTTTTAATAACAAATAATTAAAGCAAGCACCATTAACTACATTTTAATTTATATGCAACAATTTTAATATGCATTCTACATAATGTTTTAATGACATGCATAGTTATGTACATTGCATACTTTACAGTGCTTAACTTTACAGCTCTTCACTAATACAGTGCTTTGTGGAGCTGAAGTTCAACCTCCAAGGATTTGAAACTGTGCTGTAATCTTCATAAAATTGCGAAAAAAGTGACTGGCACCATTTTGTTATGCACAGTTCACTCTGTTTACAGCATTACAGTGCAATCTGTGTCTCAGTGATACTGTCTGGCAAATTGTACTACAGTAATTGTTACTATTTTACAGGTACAGCATTTATTGAATACTAATTGAATACTGTGCTGTGCTAGTGTTAAGCTAAACATAACACTGTTGCACCCGTAATATATGTTAGTTCAAACATGTTTTCAAGTTTTTAAACACACTGGCAAGTAAAAAGAAAGCTAAAACAACGTTATTTCACTTTAACACAGTTTTCACTTTACAGCGGGGCTACTAAAAGGTATTAATATTTAATTTTGATTTCTTTTATTTTAAACATAAACATATATTTTTAAATATATTTATTTTTGAAACAATAAACACTGCAAATAACAATAAATCCCTTTTAGAATATATAAAATACTTTAAAGAATCTACATTGTAAATGACAATGCATATTTTATCAAGGAGATGTGGTAAATGCTGCAGGGCTGGCAAAACCTTGCCCGCCTAACAGGGCTCCTGGAACTGTGCGCCAGACCGGAATTGAGCCCCAGTCCACCATTTCTTAAAAGGGGTTCTGATCAAGCAGAGTGCAAGGTATCAAGTCGCCCTTTTAGTATGTTGTCAGCAATTTGATGAAGCACCTAGGGATACCCCTTATTTTGGGATGCTACCCAAAACAAGTGGTAACAGCTGATGGTCTATGTGATAGTCTGGAGTTTTGTCATTTTTTTATTATACCATTATGGAAGACAAATTTAAAAAAAATATCAAAATCATACAAGTTAAATAAACCAATCTTGTATCTCTATATAATCTCTATAAACGTAAAGGTATTTAGGGCTAGATTACGAGTGGCGTGGTAATTGCTGCTCCCACTCGCACGCTAACTCTGCTCGACTTATGCTCTTTGCATGCATTGGTTAGGTTGCGTATTACAAGTTGAAAGTAAATATCAATCATGTGAAAAGAGCAGAATATAGAATATCGTGACCATATTAACATACTCCCCCCAAAAAACTCAATAAAAAAAAATAAAAACACCCAAAAAATATTAACACTAAACCCCAATGTTGGTACTGACCAAACTTGAATCCAGATCCTGTGGTCGGCAATGCTCCATCATCATCCCAGTCATCCACCGCTGGGATGAAGATGGAGTGTTGATGGAATGAAGATGTAGTGTCGATGCCACATAGGAGCCGGATTTAACTTTGGTGAGTGCTATCTTTGGGGTTTACTGTTTTGGGATGTTGTTTTTATTTATTTTTTAGAATATTTTTTTTTGTTTTTATTAATAAAGAGCTAAATGCCCTTCAAAGAGCAATTCCCAGCCAAATGCCCTTTTCAGGGTAATTTTTGGAGTAGGTTTTTTTTTTTTTAGATAGCCTTTTTTCTGATCCAAACCATTGTCAATTATCTGTGGAATCTAGTATGTTATGCAAGGGCAATGAAGCTAAACTTGTATAATAAGTAACTCAATACTTTGAATAAATAAAAAGTCAAACCTTTAAATAAAAAGCCCAAAACAAATAAGTGTGAAAATTAAAGATTATGATAGAAATAAGCCAAAAATATGTATGTACACTGTGTATGCAAACAATAATCATTTTTCTTTAATGTGAACCCAGGTGTCCTTGTATTTTCTGATCCAGCAGATGGATGGTATCCTAAAAGGAAACAGAGACACATTCACATATTGTAAAACTGTAGAGGATCAACTTTGTATAAAGGAAACCGCAAGGAACTGTTGAGAGCTACAATAGCTCTAAGGTAATGGCACAATGTAATAATCCACTGGATGACAGGAACGTTCAATATATTAACAGCTCTTGTTACATTACAACATTAAAAAAAATAAAACTGCAACATGTCACTGAAGGTTAATCAAAATGTCAAAAACAAATACTATATCAGGGACATCAACGTCTGAGTACTATTAAGCTTGCTGTGTATAAGAGCTGCAACTTATTCCGGCCTAAATTCCTAGTGTGTTGACAAACCCCTTCTTTGCCATCTTCGTTGATCTCCAATGTACATTTGTCTGCTAGTGTGCCGCTTTTTCAAGGAAAATTAATCTCTATCCATCCAGACTTTTTAAAGTCTCAAACAGGTCCTACATTGGTTGTAGCAATGAACTATTTATGATCCTTATTATCTTCCTATGGATGTCATTGTTACATGTGAAATAAAAATATATATTCAATAATTCCTTACAAATCAAATAAGCATTTTATCCAAAAGGTATTTTAAAAATATTTTATAATTATAATTAATTTATATAGCCCATCTGGGAGTGTTTTTGTATAGTTTTGCTTATTTTTCAATAAAATTGTGATGATTTTTAGACTCCTATTGAAGTGTCACAGTGTTAGTTGTATACATACGTTTACAGACTACTGCTGTCTCCTGTTTATGTTATCTGTCTTTCATATGCAGGGAAGGGGGAGTATCTGAACTTTTTGTTTTCCTAGCCCCTTTCACTGGGTGTCCCAGCCTAACCTCATCAACAGTGCTAAACTACTGATTTTTAGATCAGTATCTGTGCATATTCTTCTTTATAATTGGTGTATACTGTGCCTTTAATGTAAAATGTATTTTTTATTTATTTGGCTAATATATTTCATGAAAAATATATAAACATTTTAAAATTCTTACTTGACAAAGACTTGAATTATATTTTAGAAGTTTCTATTTTCTTCCTCTTAGTTCAAAACATTTTAATGAGTATTACAATTATGATATTTCTTTATTGGTTTGCAAACATTTTTCCTAATAATATTTTTGCTGTATTAATGTATGTTTATCTTCTAAAGCCAAATATTTTAATTTTGTAATCTATTGTCCATATTTGTAACAAAATAATATGCGACAAGTTGAAAGTAAAATGCTAACTTGAGGACTTTGGATATTGCAACCGCTTTAACTTCTTCTTCCCATAGACAATAATGTATGCAATAAGTATGCAAACTGAAAAACCTAAGACATTGTTTGTGCATATATATATATTATATACAGATATATATCAGAAAATATATTTAAAATGCTAGATTTCCCCCTATATGAAAAACATTGGAATGTAAAGTATTACAGTACATACACAGTAAAACACATTCGGCTAGATTACGAGTTTTGCGTGTCAAGGTATATGTAAGGTTAATAAACATAAATATATATTTTAATCATCTATTTTAAGGTTAATATATATATATATATATATATATTTAATCAGATATCTGACTGGTCAGTAGAAAATGGTTCATTTCATTCAGAAAAACTGACTTTAATCATGTTTAGTTCTCCCCCACTCAGCATGTAAAGTTATTCTAAACACACAAGTGAGGACAATAGAGCATTTGGTTTAATTAAAATTTAACAACCATTTCAGGAGACCATATGTGTGACTGCCTGGAAACGTGAGATAAAATCTCTTACCCCTTACAAATGTTGCCTAAGAGTCTGACCTAGGCGAGACATTTTGTGAGAAAGTAACCCTGTACGTTTCAAATGCAAATAACCCCTGCTGTGTGGCTCTGACACTTAGATACACATAATGCGGACACTACATCTGGGGAGGGGGTATGCAAGCACTGAACCATGGAATCAAAAATAAAAACTTTTTTTTTTATTCTCTCTGTTTTCCAGAAATCTAATGAAAATTATAAGAGCAACTGAGTTAATGAGATATCTGGATGAATGAATATATGACAATGTGTGATCTGCTGGATTTTTGAATGGTTTTGAACACTGCATAGAAATATATATATATATATATATATATATATATATATATATATACACAAAAGGATGCACTCACAGGACTTTCACAGAAAACCAATTTAATGTAGGAACGTTTTCGGGGTTCACAACCCCTTCATCAGAATGTTAAATAAGACATAAACCAAACCTTTTATAGTGTTGATAATCATGAACAAACACAAACCTAGTGCCCTCCTGAAAGTGCTCCAAAATTTAGAGTGTGGAACGCATATTGCGTTCCACAGTGAAAGCCGTAACCGGAAGTTGTAATACGTCACTTCCGGTTATCGGCGATAATCTTCAAAGTACAAAATTGTAAATGGAATAACATAAATGATATCCACAATCTATTTCATGATGAACATAAACATAATGTGAACACATCATATAGTGTGGCAAACAGGCCAATCATGTGTGAATGTGTACATAAATCGCAATAGTGATAGTTGTCATGGTGACAGTAAACAACACTGCCAGGTGCTAACTTGTAGGCAAAAACCTGAAGATAGACAAAAAACATATTTATGTAATATGTATATAGACACGTGAGTACCTATTGGTGATATAGGTTTGTCACTGATAGGTAAAAGTTAAAAGATAAAATAACTTGTGGGGATTGTTGCGGAGCATTAACTAGTAGCGCTGTGACAAATTAAAAGCGACTACCTGGGAAGATTATAAATGTTATGTTAACAAGCATTAGATATTGAGTTAGCCATATTCTTAGATAGTATCTATCCAGGAGTCTGAAAATTGTTTAGGGATATCAATGGTGACATATAATTAGATATAGAAAGGGTATCCATTAATCTCAGGTCCGCATGTCAGAATTCACATATATACCAGACCTAGAGATACAAGACAGTATGCACATAATCAGAATCAATCAGCGAAAATGTATACAATGAGGAACATTTAAATGCCCTATAAGGGCTAATTCAATCTATATGTGTCCACATATGTCAAGCCTGACTAGACTGCATAATTAGAGTAGACTGTCCAACCAGCACCCCTCTGTGCCAAAGAAGTATGTGTAATGAAGATGATCCATAATGCCCATGGGATGGGTGATTAGTGCAAGAGCAGGTAACAGAAACTGAAGGGCCAGGCTTCCACAAAAGGAAATGGGAGTAGAATGCTACCACTCAGTTGTGCCGTGAGTAACGGGCCTTCCCTCCCCCATGAGAGAAAGAAAGCCTGAAACTAAACAGAGCCACAATGCCCCTAAGTCATACCCCAAGTAAGTAGCACTACCCATCAGGGTCAAACGAGGCTCTTGAAATCCGGCATGGTATTCAACACTCCAGGCTGTATCATGCCCAATCTGAACATCCACTGGGCTTCACACTTGAGGAGTAATTTGTTTCGGTCTCCACCCCGATCCAATGGTGGTATGTGGTCAATAAAAATATAGCGAATCGAAGAGACAGCGTGGCCTTTGTTAGCACAATGGTGTGCCACGGGCTGTTCAGAATCTCCATGTTTCAATGCAGCTCATATAGCGTGCCAGTGATTTGCCATGTGCTCACGTTATGTGCCAGAGGTTTTACCCACATAAAAACACGAGCATGGACAAAAAAGCAGGTACACTACGTGTGTAGTAGTGCATGTAATCAAATGCTTGATAGCGTACCTCCGGTTGGTGTGTGGATGATGGAATGTTCTAGTGCTTACTAGACAGTTGCAGGTCGTACAGCCCAAACATCAGTAGAAACCTTTAATATTTCGTATGGTGCTTGATGTATAGCATTGTTTCGGGTTGGTTTTCATTAGAAGATCCTTGAGGTTGGTGCCCCTCTTGAAGCCTACCATGGGTTGTAAATGCTGCGTGAATGGTAGTTTCGGGTCAGAGGACATTATGGGCCAGTGTTGGTGCAGAATTCGGCCTGTTTTTTTGGTTGTTGGAGTAAACGTGGTGGACATGATTAATTTATTGCTTGTATTCCTCTTGGGTGTAGGCATGATCAATTCCTTTTGTGTTAATGTAGAGACTGCCGTCATGGTATCCTGGATAATTGACGCTTTGTACCCCCTATCTCGGAATCTCTCACCCACTCCCAACAATTGGGAGACCCCAGTGGTGGCCTCAGAATTATTTTGCATGGTTCTAATGAACTGAGTTTCACTATGCCTTTCAATAAGGCTGGGGGATGGCAGCTGTCTGCCCTCAATATGGAGTTTCGGTCAGTCTGCTTGTGATAAAGAGTAGTACCAAGAGTGTTTCCATTTTTGAAAACAGTCAAATCAAGGAAGTTAATGGCCTGATTATTGACTGTCATTTTGAATCTCACATTACTCGTGACTGTTTTGTATACTTCAAACCACCCATGGAGTTCCTCCAGGCCCCCTAGCCATACCATGAAAATGTCATCAATGTATCTGTAATAACAGATAATAGATGGATTGGAAACATTCCACAGATGTACATTTTCAAACTGAGACATGTAAATGTTGGCATATGAGGGGGCCATGGAGGAACCCATAGCTGTGCCAGCTGTTTGCAAATAAAACCGAAACAAACCGAAACAAATTACTCCTCAAGTGTGAAGCCCAGTGGATGTTCAGATTGGGCACAATACAGCCTGGAGGGTTGAATACCATGCCGGATTTCAAGAGCCTCGTATGACCCTGATGGGTAGTGCTACTTACTTGTGGTATGACTTAGGGGCATTGTGGCTCCGTTTAGTTTCAGGCTTTCTTTCTCTCATGGGGGAGGGAAGGCCCGTTACTCACGGCACAACTGAGTGGTAGCATTTTGCTCCCATCTCCTTTTGTGGAAGCCTGGCCCTTCAGTTTCTGTTACCCGTTCTTGCACTAATCACCCATCACATGGGCATTATGGATCATCTTCATTACACATACTTCTTTGGCACAGAGGGGTGCTGGTTGGACAGTCTACTCTAATTACGCAGTCTAGTCAGGCTTGACATATGTGGACACATATAGATTGAATTAGCCCTTATAGGGCATTTAAATGTTCCTCATTGTATACATTTTCGCTGATTGATTCTGATTATGTGCATACTGTCTTGTATCTCTAGGTCTGGTATATATGTGAATTCTGCCATGGGGACCTGAGATTAATGGATACCCTTTCTATATCTAATTATATGTCACCATTGATATCCCTTAACAATTTTCATACTCCTGGATAGATGCTATCTAAGAATATGGCTAACTCAAGATCTAATGCTTGTTAACATAACATTTATAATCTTCCCAGGTAGTCGCTTTTAATTTGTCACAGCGCTACTAGTTAATGCTCCACAACAATCCCCACAAGTTATTTTATCTTTTAACTTTAACCTATTAGTGACAAACCTATATCACCAACAGGTACTCACTTGTCTATATACATATTACATTAATATGTTTTTTGTCTATCTTCAGGTTTTTGCCTACAAGTTAGCACCTGGCAGTGTTGTTTACTGTCACCATGACAACTATCACTATTGCGATTTATGTACACATTCACACATGATTGGCCTGTTTGCCACACTATGGCCTAGATTTAGAGTTCGGCGGTAGCCGTCAAAACCAGCGTTAGAGGCTCCTAACGCTGGTTTTGGCCGCCCGCTGGTATTTGGAGTCAGTGATTAAAGGGTCTAACGCTCACTTTACAGCCGCGACTTTTCCATACCGCAGATCCCCCTACGCCATTTGCGTATCCTATCTTTTCAATGGGATCTTTCTAACGCCGGTATTTAGAGTCGTTTCTGCAGTGAGCGTTAGAGCTCTAACGACAAGATTCCAGCCGCCTGAAAATAGCAGGAGTTAAGAGCTTTCTGGCTAACGCCGGTTTATAAAGCTCTTAACTACTGTACCCTAAAGTACACTAACACCCATAAACTACCTATGTACCCCTAAACCGAGCTCCCCCCACATCGCCGCCACTCGATTAAAAATTTTAACCCCTAATCTTCCGACCGCCACCTACGTTATACTTATGTACCCCTAATCTGCTGCCCCTAACCCCGCCGACCCCTATATTACATTTATTAACCCCTAATCTGCCCCCCACAACGTCGCCGACACCTGCCTACACTTATTAACCCCTAATCTGCCGAGCGGACCGCACCGCTACTATAATAAAGTTATTAACCCCTAACCCGCCTCACTAACCCTATCATAAATAGTATTAACCCCTAATCTGCCCTCCCTAACATCGCCGACACCTAACTTCAATTATTAACCCCTAATCTTCCGATCGGAGCTCACCGCTATTCTAATAAATGTATTAACCCCTAAAGCTAAGTCTAACCCTAACACTAACACCCCCCTAACTTAAATATAATTTTAATCTAACGAAATAAATTAACTCTTATTAAATAAATTAATCCTATTTAAAGCTAAATACTTACCTGTAAATTAAATCCTAATATAGCTACAATATAAATTATAATTACATTGTAGCTATTTTAGGATTAATATTTATTTTACAGGCAACTTGGTATTTATTTTAACTAGGTACAATAGCTATTAAATAGTTAAGAACTATTTAATAGTTACCTAGTTAAAATAATAACAAATTTACCTGTAAAATAAATCCTAACCTAAGATATAATTAAACCTAACACTACCCTATCAATAAAATAATTAAATAAACTACCTACAATTACCTACAATTAACCTAACACTACACTATCAATAAATTAAATAAACACAATTGCTACAAATAAATACAATTAAATAAACTAGCTAAAGTACAAAAAATAAAAAAGAACTAAGTTACAGAAAATAAAAAAATATTTACAAACATAAGAAAAATATTACAACAATTTTAAACTAATTGCACCTACTCTAAGCCCCCTAATAAAATAACAAAGCCCCCCAAAATAAAAAATTCCCTACCCTATTCTAAATTAAAAAAGTTACAAGCTCTTTTACCTTACCAGCCCTGAACAGGGCCCTTTGCGGGGCATGCCCCAAGAAGTTCAGCTCTTTTGCCTGTAAAAAAAAACATACAATACCCCCCCCCCAACATTACAACCCACCACCCACATACCCCTAATCTAACCCAAACCCCCCTTAAATAAACCTAACACTAATCCCCTGAAGATCTTCCTACCTTGTCTTCACCATACCAGGTTCACCGATCCGTCCTGGCTCCAAGATCTTCATCCAACCCAAGCGGGGGTTGGCGATCCATAATCCGGTGCTGAAGAGGTCCAGAAGAGGCTCCAAAGTCTTCATCCTATCCGGCAAGAAGAGGACATCCGGACCGGCAAACATCTTCTCCAAGCCGCATCTTCTATCTTCTTCCATCCGGTGCGGAGCGGGTCCATCTTGAAGCAGGCGACGCGGATCCATCCTCTTCTTCCGATGTCTCCCGACGAATGACGGTTCCTTTAAGGGACGTCATCCAAGATGGCGTCCCTCGAATTCCGATTGGCTGATAGGATTCTATCAGCCAATCGGAATTAAGGTAGGAATTTTCTTATTGGCTGATGGAATCAGCCAATCAGAATCTAGTTCAATCCGATTGGCCGATCCAATCAGCCAATCAGATTGAGCTCGCATTCTATTGGCTGATCGGAACAGCCAATAGAATGCGAGCTCAATCTGATTGGCTGATTGGATCAGCCAATCGGATTGAACTTGATTCTGATTGGCTGATTCCATCAGCCAATCAGAAAATTCCTACCTTAATTCCGATTGGCTGATAGAATCCTATCAGCCAATCGGAATTCGAGGGACGCCATCTTGGATGACGTCCCTTAAAGGAACCGTCATTCGTCGGGAGACATCGGAAGAAGAGGATGGATCCGCGTCGCCTGCTTCAAGATGGACCCGCTCCGCACCGGATGGAAGAAGATAGAAGATGCGGCTTGAAGAAGATGTTTGCCGGTCCGGATGTCCTCTTCTTGCCGGATAGGATGAAGACTTTGGAGCCTCTTCTGGACCTCTTCAGCACCGGATTATGGATCGCCAACCCCCGCTTGGGTTGGATGAAGATCTTGGAGCCAGGACGGATCGGTGAACCTGGTATGGTGAAGACAAGGTAGGAAGATCTTCAGGGGATTAGTGTTAGGTTTATTTAAGGGGGGTTTGGGTTAGATTAGGGGTATGTGGGTGGTGGGTTGTAATGTTGGGGGGGGGTATTGTATGTTTTTTTTTACAGGCAAAAGAGCTGAACTTCTTGGGGCATGCCCCGCAAAGGGCCCTGTTCAGGGCTGGTAAGGTAAAAGAGCTTGTAACTTTTTTAATTTAGAATAGGGTAGGGAATTTTTTATTTTGGGGGGCTTTGTTATTTTATTAGGGGGCTTAGAGTAGGTGTAATTATTTTAAAATTGTTGTAATATTTTTCTTATGTTTGTAAATATTTTTTTTTTTTCTGTAACTTAGTTCTTTTTTATTTTTTGTACTTTAGCTAGTTTATTTAATTGTATTTATTTGTAGCAATTGTGTTTATTTAATTTATTGATAGTGTAGTGTTAGGTTAATTGTAGGTAATTGTAGGTAGTTTATTTAATTATTTTATTGATAGGGTAGTGTTAGGTTTAATTATATCTTAGGTTAGGATTTATTTTACAGGTAATTTTGTAATTATTTTAACTAGGTAACTATTAAATAGTTCTTAACTATTTAATAGCTATTGTACCTAGTTAAAATAAATACCAAGTTGCCTGTAAAATAAATATTAATCCTAAAATAGCTAAAATATAATTATAATTTATATTGTAGCTATATTAGGGTTTATTTTACAGGTAAGTATTTAGCTTTAAATAGGAATCATTTATTTAATAAGAGTTAATTTATTTCGTTATATGTAAATTATATTTAAGTTAGGGGGGTGTTAGTGTTAGGGTTAGACCTAGCTTTAGGGGTTAATACATTTATTAGAATAGCGGTGAGCTCCGATCGGAAGATTAGGGGTTAATAATTGAAGGTAGGTGTCGGCGATGTTAGGGAGGGCAGATTAGGGGTTAATACTATTTATGATAGGGTTAGTGAGACGGATTAGGGGTTAATAACTTTATTATAGTAGCGCTCAGGTCCGCTCGGCAGATTAGGGGTTAATAAGTGTAGGCAGGTGTCGGCGACGTTGTGGGGGGCAGATTAGGGGTTAATAAATATAACATAGGGGTCGGCGATGTTAGGGCAGCAGATTAGGGGTACATAGGGATAACGTAGGTTGCGGCGGTTTACGGAGCGGAAGATTAGGGGTTAAAACTGTAATGCAGGGGTCAGCGATAGCGGGGGCGGCAGATTAGGGGTTAATAAGTGTAAGGTTAGGGGTGTTTAGACTCGGGGTACATGTTAGGGTGTTAGGTGCAGACGTAGGAAGTGTTTCCCCATAGGAAACAATGGGGCTGCGTTAGGAGCTGAACGCTGCTTTTTTGCAGGTGTTAGGTTTTTTTTCAGCTCAAACAGTCCCATTGTTTCCTATGGGAGAATCGTGCACGAGCACGTTTTTGATGCCGGCCGCGTCCGTAAGCAACTCTGGTATCGAGAGTTGCATTTGCGGTAAAAATGCTCTACGCTCCTTTTTTGGAGCCTAACGCAGCATTTGTTTTAACTCTCGATACCAGAGTTAAATTTATGGTGCGGCCAGAAAAAAGCCCGCGGAGCGTTAACAGCCCTTTTACCGCCGAACTCCAAAACTAGGCCTATATGATGTGTTCACATTATGTTTATGTTCATCATGAAATAAATTGTGGATATCATTTATGTTATTCCATTTCGTAACAATTTTGTACTTTGAAGATTATCGCCGATAACCGGAAGTGACGTATTACAACTTCTGGTTACGGCTTTCACTGTGGAACACAATATGCATTCCACACTTGAAATTTTGGCGCACTTTCAGGAGGGCATTAGGTTTGTGTTTGTTCATGATTATCAACACTATAAAAGGTTTTGGTTTATGTCATATTTAACCTGCTGATGAAGGGGTTGTGAACCCCGAAAACATTCCTACATTAAATTGGTTTTCTGTGAAAGTCCTGTGAGTGCATTATTTTGTCTACATATGCACTTTATCCTTGCACCCAGGCTGTTAACCATTGGAGGGCTGAGCTGGAAATTGTTTTGTGTGTATATATATATATATATATATATATATGTATATGTATATATTTATTTATATATATATATATATATATATATATTTTTATATATATAAATATAAAGCATAAAATGTCTTAGCCTCTGTGTCTTTAAAGAATATAAATAGATATTTGTGGACCTAAAAAAAAGAAAAGATTAATGACACTGTTTTTATTTCAGGTGGACCATAGGAAAATTCATGCAGGCAGAACTTGTTGGAGATATAGAACAGGCTGTATCTGTGTAACTGCATGTATAACCGATGTATAAATGCCATTAATTTCAAAATAATTAGCTGTATTGATTTGCTTAAATATAGTATAATGCTAAAGGCACATGATATTTCATATCAAAATAATCAGAAAATTTATATGATGCTGCTCCATCTATAATTAATATTGTGAGAGATTAATACAAGAAATTATGGCAGTTATTACATATTTTAAAGAAATATTTTCTTTCACGGTTAGAAATGTTCAAATGAATCTTTGTGTATTGTCATGCTGCTCCCCGGTGCTGCTATGCGAGAACTACAGCCAGAAGGCTTTTTGGCTGTTTAAAAATGAAATTTTAAAGGGCCAATCTGAGACAAGGTTTCTGTTTGGGCGTTTCCAACCTCACCAGTGATTGAAAGCTTATATAAGTAATGCAAGAGAAAGAAAGAGGACAAACAGATTGTGCTAAGCAAACTTTTAATTGGTTGCTGGGCTTGAGATACCATTTACTCTGGCAAAGCTAATATACCTTTTCTCATTGATTGCAATATATATACTTATTGGTATTCTGAGGTGAGATAATTCCTATTAAGGAATAATGGATATTGATTGGCGTTCATCTTGATAATGTATTAAGAGATTACTGTTGCAAATAAATTTAAGGAGCAGCTTGGATTTTAAGATACTATTTCATAGCCTGTGTATTGTTAAACATATATCTTTAATGCTAAATTGTTTTTATCTGTGCAAAACATAGAACAGATATATCTTAGAATTGATTTTAAATATAAGTAACTGTTTACATTAAAAAATATATGTATTTTTAGTATCTTAAATAGAATTGTGTTAGAGCAAAGCGTGGTTAAATAACTGAGTGTATTGCTTGAATGTTAGCAGCTAAATATCTTAGAATTTCATTGTGTTAACTGAATGAAAGGCTACTTGTAAATACGGTTGGTTTTAAAGGTAAACTTATCTGGGCTTTGTAAGAAGTATAACATATCTTAATAGTTTTAACGTGTATAATATTGTCATATTCTGGTATTACAAATATATTCCAATATACTTGTGGATATTAACTAATAAAAATAATTCAGATATTCATATTAATTTAATGGTTTCTAGTAGATGCATATTGATTGAGGGTTGATATTTTTAAAGGGTAATTATTAAATGCATTGTATTATAACCCTGGCATAGGCTGATATATTATTTGGAAGGCACTACTGAAGATTTTTATAAATATACTGACATATTGAATGGAGGCACTTGCATGAGATTTATTATTATTTATAATACTGATATCATATATTTGTAGTAAATAGAAATTATTATAAAAGAGAGAAAAAAAATCATATTTCGAAATTAATATTTTGAAAATATTTTTTTTTGAAGAGTGAAATATTGATATTCATATTTTGAGATTGATATTCATATTTTGAAGTATTGTTAAAGATTCATTTTTGAAAAATTGATAAAAATATTAATTTTTCATATTTCAAAATTAATCAAAAATATTAATTTTTCATATTTAAACATTCATTAAAAATATTATTTTTTCATATTTAAAAATTCATAAAAATATTATTTTTTTCATATTTCAAAAATCATAAAAATATTATTTTCTTTCATATTTCAAAATTAATATATATATATTTTTTTAAATATAATTTTTTTTCTTCTCTCTTTTTATTGGTAAAAATTGTATTAGCGTTTTCATTTAACTATATACTAAACCAATATAATAATGTCTGTAGCCAGAAGTGACTCATTTAATTCTGTACACAGCATTGAAAACGGTCCCATCACAATACCCATTACTAGACGTCAGGTCCTTAAGAAAGATATCATAAGTCACATTAAAGAGAAGTTTAATATTGCGGGTTAATTAAATGATTTTATGGATATGCTTGAAATTAGGGCTAAAAATATTGCCGTTAATAATAATATGTGGAAAGAAATCAATTAATTTTTCCAAGAATTATTAATGATTAATCAATGCAAGACTCTCAAAAAGCGAGACGAACTAATACTAAAATCTTGGGCCTAGATTTGGAGTTTGGCGGTAGATGGGCTGTTAACGCTACGCAGGCTTTTTTCTGGCCGCACCATAAAATTAACTCTGGTATCGAGAGTCCAAAAAAATGCTGCGTTAGGCTCCAAAAAAGGAGCGTAGAGCATTTTTACCGCAAATGCAACTCTCGATACCAGAGTTGCTTACGGACGCGGCCAGCCTCAAAAACGTGCTCGTGCACGATTCTCCCATAGGAAACAATGGGGCTGTTTGAGCTGAAAAAAACCTAACACCTGCAAAAAAGCAGCGTTCAGCTCCTAACGCAGCCCCATTGTTTCCTATGGGGAAACACTTCCTACGTCTGCACCTAACACTCTAACATGTACCCCGAGTCTAAACACCCCTACCCTTACACTTATTAACCCCTAATCTGCCGCCCCCGCTATCGCTGACCCCTGCATTATATTATTAACCCCTAATCTTCCGCTCCGTAAACCGCCGCAACTTACATTATCCCTATGTACCCCTAATCTGCTGCCCCTAACACCGCCGACCCCTATATTATATTTATTAACCCCTAACCTGCCCCCCACAACGTCGCCGCCAGCTACTTACAATAATTATCCCCTAATCTGCCGACCGCAAAGCGCCGCCACCTACGTTATCCTTATGTACCCCTAATCTGCTGCCCCTAACACCGCCGACCCCTATATTATATTTATTAACCCCTAATCTGCCCCCCTCTACCTGCCTACACTTATTAACCCCTAATCTGCCGAGCGGACCTGAGCGCTACTATAATAAAGTTATTAACCCCTAACCCGCCTCACTAACCCTATCATAAATAGTATTAACCCCTAATCTGCCCTCCCTAACATCGCCGACACCTAACTTCAATTATTCAATTATTAACCCCTAATCTGACGACAGGAGCTCATCGCTACTATAATAAATGGATCCAATCAGCCAATCAGATTGAGCTCGCATTCTATTGGCTGTTCTGATCAGCCAATAGAATGCGAGCTCAATCTGATTGGCTGATTGGATCAGCCAATCGGATTGAACTTGATTCTGATTGGCTGATTCCATCAGCCAATCAGAATATTCCTACCTTAATTCCGATTGGCTGATAGAATCCTATCAGCCAATCGGAATTCGAGGGACGCCATCTTGGATGACATCCCTTAAAGGAACTGTCATTCGTCGGGATACGCCGGAAGAAGAGGATGGATCCGCGTCGGATGCTTCAACATGGACCCGCTCCGCACGGGATGGAAGAAGATCGAAGATGCCGCTTGGATGAAGATGTTTGCCGGTCCGGATGTCCTCTTCTTGCCGGATAGGAGGAAGACTTTGGAGCCTCTTCTGGACCTCTTCAGCACCGGATGCCAGGACAGATCGGTGATACCTGTTGAGGTGAAGACAAGGTAGGAAGATCTTCAGGGGCTTAGTGTTAGGTTTATTTAAGGGGGGTTTGGGTTAGATTAGGGGTATGTGGGTGGTGGGTTGTAATGTTGGGGGGGGGTATTGTATGTTTTTTTTTACAGGCAAAAGAGCTGATTTTCTTGGGGCATGCCCCGCAAAGGGCCCTGTTCAGGGCTGGTAAGGTAAAAGAGCTTTTAAATTTATTAATTTAGAATAGGGTAGGGAATTTTTTTATTTTGGGGGTCTTTGTTATTTTATTAGGGGGCTTAGAGTAGGTGTAATTAGTTTAACATTGTTGTAATATTTTTCTTATGTTTGTAAATATTTTTTTATTTTTTGTAACTTAGTTCTTTTTTATTTTTTGTACTTTAGTTAGTTTATGTAATTGTAGTTATTTGTAGAAATTGTATTTAATTTATTTATTGATAGTGTAGTCTTAGGTTTTATTGTAGGTAATTGTAGGTATTTTATTTAATTAATTTATTGATAGGGTAGTGTTAGGTTTAATTATAACTTAGGTTAGGACTTATTTTACAGGTAATTTTGTTATTATTTTAACTAGGTAACTATTAAATAGTTCTTAACTATTTAATAGCTATTGTACCTGGTTAAAATAATTACAAAGTTGCCTGTAAAATGAATATTAATCCTAAAATAGCTACAATGTAATTATAATTTATATTGTAGCTATATTAGGATTTATTTTACAGGTAAGTATTTAGCTTTAAATAGGAATAATTTATTTAATAAGAGTTAATTTATTTCGTTAGATTTAAATTATATTTAACTTAGGGGGGTGTTAGTATTAGGGTTAGACTTAGCTTTAGGGGTTAATACATTTATTAGAATAGCGGCGTGATTCGGTCGTCAGATTAGGGGTTAATAATTGAAGTTAGGTGTCGGCAATGTTAGGGAGGGCAGATTAGGGGTTAATACTATTTATGATAGGGTTAGTGAGGCGGATTAGGGGTTAATAACTTTATTATAGTAGCGCTCAGGTCCGCTCGGCAGATTAGGGGTTAATAAGTGTAGGCAGGTGTCGGCGACGTTGAGGGGGGCAGATTAGGGGTTAATAAATATAATATAGGGGTCGGCGGTGTTAGGGGCAGCAGATTAGGGGTACATAAGGATAACGTAGGTGGCGGTGCTTTGCGGTCGGCAAATTAGGGGTTAATTATTGTAAGTAGCTGGCGGCGACGTTGTGGGGGGCAGGTTAGGGGTTAATAAATATAATACAGGGGTCGGCGGGGTTAGGGGCAGCAGATTAGGGGTACATAAGTATAACGTAGGTGGCGGTCGGCAGATTAGGGGTTAAAAAAATTTAATCGAGTTGCGGCGATGTGGGGGGACCTCAGTTTAGGGGTACATAGGTAGTTTATGGGTGTTAGTGTACTTTAGGGTACAGTAGTTAAGAGCTTTATGAACCGGCGTTAGCCCAGAAAGCTCTTAACTCCTGCTTTTTTCCTGCGGCTGGAGTTTTGTCGTTAGAGCTCTAACGCTCACTTAAGAAATGACTCTAAATACCGGAGTTAGGAAGATCCCATTGAAAAGATAGGATACGCAATTGACATAAGGGGATCTGCGGTATGGAAAAGTCGCGGCTGAAAAGTGAGCGTTAGACCCTATTTTGAGTGACTCCAAATACCGGCGGTAGCCTAAAACCAGCGTTAGGAGCCTCTAACGCTGGTTTTCACGGCTAACGCCAAACTCTAAATCTAGGCCTTGGCCTCTTATGATATGCATTATTGATGAAATGTCGCTTTGTGTCATAGACAAACAATTGCAGATACAGGAGCTAGAAAGTAGTATTCGTTCCTCACGCAGATGCGAAGAGGATTTAAAAATAGCCAAAAATAAAATGGATGAATTTGCCCAAAACCTAACCGCCTTAGATAAACATAACATAGACTTACTCACACAGATACAATAATTAAATAAACAGCTTGTGCAAAGCCAGAGAGAATTTAGTGATTTTAAAAGGTCATATTGCCATAATGAAAACCCCTATATTAACAGTGAGAATAATGCAGGTAATGCTAACTCCCTTAGAGAACGCGTCAGGGACGAGGTACAAAAATATATGGAAGAGTATATACAAATGACCCCTAATGGGTCAGAAATAAAGTTCCCAAATAGACAATCACCTCATGATGTAAATCCAGAGAACTGCTGTATCTCAGCTGGTGCGGGTGAGGGAAACTCTAATAGAGAATCTCAGAGTAAGTCTAATAAGGTTTATGATTCCCATAAAATAGTTACTTTCATACAGGGTACAGTGCCTATATTCTCCAATAAGGAAACAAAATCTGTAATTGATCACTTAGAGGCTTTTGAAAATGCATTAGCTATACTGAATGTTACAAGTGAGAAATTAAAAATTGAATTTCTGCCCTGGGTGTTTGACAGTAAACATCACAAATTCTTTACTTCACTAAAGGATATGAATATTCATTCCTGGTGTGAAATAAAATGACAATGCAGAAAAGAATTCGGGCAACATCGCAATAAAACTGCCGTGAAAATAGCGGTATATAGTTTAAAATGTAGTGCAAATCAGAGTCCCATCAAATTCCTTTCTGAATTGAAAAATGTGTATAGTATGGCTGAAGACAACCCCAGATTCCCAGATTTGATTGCTCAGAATTTGTAAATTTATTTTTTGAAGCACTGCCTACACCCATCAAAATGAACTTAGCTAGAGATTTTGATGAGGACTGCTCATTGGAATGGCTGATCAAAGAGAGTACAAAATTATACTCTATTCAGCAGTCCAGTGAGCAAGAGGTTAAAAAGGAATCAAAACCCAAAATTGTGTCAGAAACTAGGGTGTCACCTGGGCCCCTCAATTTGGAGTCTAAAAAGAAAACCTACGCGGAGGTGGCCAGTCAAAACAGGCCAGCTCCACAGAGGTTTAACTCTACCCCTTCCCCTACATGGGCTGAGGGAGACTATAATTAATGTGGGGGACATAATCAGGTAAATAATTACTCACAAAGAGAATACTCACCAAATATTTGGTACCCACGCAAGGGTAGATACAATAGATGGCAAAGATATTCTCAGGGTAACTAGACACCCCAAGTATATAATTCTCCCCAAAATACTAATACTGAACAAGCTGAACCCCAGGGGCAACCACGCCAAAATAGAAATAGCAGCCCTGATTCTGAGGGAACCCCATGGTCCAGGAATCATTATTATGGGTCATCAAGAGATAGGCCCAGGGGTAGAGGTAACTTGTACAATCAGGTAGGTATGCTTTTTACCCAGTTAAATTGATTGAGCGAAAAATTTGCTAATATGAGTCAACCTTCTACGGCTCAGCAACCGAACAATACTTTTTTAGGGGTACAGCCAGTGGTCAGCAGTGGACCACAGGCACAGTCATAAATACTGCAGTATCACCTGAAAGGGAGGGGAGAGATATACAAAATGTAATAATAAATATCAATGATACTAATCATGTTCTCTCCCTACAGACCGGAAACAGACAATTTTGCTGTGATGATGAGCAACCTCGGCCTGAAAGCATTAACCAATTTTTCCCTTTGCAGTGTTCTCTTAACCTTATTTCTGCAGATGCAGTACACAAGAATCCAGCCAACCCTGTCATAAAGGAAACCAGTAGGTATGAAATTCCTTCTGCACGGGAAAACATGGCGGATTCAGATAACATGTGGTGAAGCCCACAGATGAACAATAATGCAAATTTTATGTGTGAAATGATAGAAACTGCAGGGAGATATTATGTATTAGCTGAGCTGTAAGATTCAGTCTCCAACCCTATCATGGGATTAATTGATACTGGGTCTCAGGCAACTATTTTATCCCACAGGTACTACACACAGCTAAATGAGCTAACACCCCACAAACCTAAAATAAAATAATTTGATGGTTCTCTAATATGAGTTGGGGGTGACTCCCTAAAAATTTTACAATACTGCCTGGTTAAAATTTAAATTGGGGAACAGGGTTATAAGAAACACTGTCATTATAGTGGATCTGCCAAATGGTCATTTAATTATTGGTAGTGATCTCCTGAAGCGATTAAGCACCATAATTGATTGTATAAATAATGTAATTTGGTCACAAGTAAAATGGGCAATAAATTATGAGCAATCCGGTATATCTCACACCCAACATAGCTGTCACGTGGTGGAAGGGAAACCAGATGCTGTGGAGATTCATTTCAGGAATAACTCTATACCAGAAATCACTATTTTACAAATAGATGATCAGACTCCATTAAGTGGCTCTGATGGTAATACTTTTAAAATTTCGCCTGGAAAGATAGCGAATATTTCCTTAGATGGCGATGTATTAACCATATTACTCCACAAGGGGGATCATAAAATCCCTAAGGGGGGAGGCCAGGCTCAATACCTCACAGGGATTGAGAGAGTTAAAGAGGATCTATTTATCCCTATACAAATGCATGACCTTGGTACAACAAAATATGCCACGTGGAGTTTAAAACAGGAAGCTAGCTATATAAGGGAAAGGCTTATTAGCACAGATAGCGGAACCTAAAGTGATTAAATATTTTTCTCCCCAAGACCACTGGGTCAACGGCCTGGATGACAGGTTTGAAGCTATAACATCACAGCTAAGTGTTTATTATCTGTCTCTATAGGTAATAAGTCAGTGAAGCACATGTTTTTAGTTTTAAATACTCCCCATAATCAAATATACATTGGCAATGATATCTTACATAGATATACCATACAAATAGATTTGATTAGCTCTTGCCTCTGGAGCAGGTTAAATGGGGACCCTGAAGTATTTCAGGATGAAAATACGGCCCTGAAATTAAACCAGCAATTGCCATATGCTGTGAATATGCAGGTGTCTAACAATGTTATAATTCCTGCCGGGGCTGATAAATTTCTTTTACCCTTACAGGTAAAAAGAGGTCAGAAATTAAAAACTTCTGAAACACTAATTTGCCTCTCCCATAGAATACAAAATCTGGGTGTTACTATGGCCCACACTCCTTTGGTAAATATTGGAACTATTCCAATACATGTTATTGTACATAACATGACCCCACAGGATATAAACTTATCCAAGGGGACTACCAAAGGATACGCGCTGGAATCAAGTTATTACACTTTTGGATTCCAGAATAATGTAATTGGGCTAATGCCTGAAGGATACTTAACTGAAGAACAATTAATAGAACACTCCTTTACATCTATGCCAGAGGGTCTATTTAATATTCAGTCTATTTATCCCTTCAACTCAGAGGAAGGCATCTGTAAAATTGAAGAAGCCTCTCTAGTGTTTGATCAGCCGATCAAACAGCAAGAGTACCCCAATACCCAGAGTCATGGGGGCAATGTAAATTATAATCAATGGGATCTCACCTCTAGGTTGGAAGAAGCCTAAGAAATAGGACAGCCTGAAATCTTTCCAGAATTTCAGCAAATAGTCGAAGAGCAAATATCCTTAGCTAATGGCTGTTCCAGCGATGATGAACACCAACTGCTGCAAGAACTCCTATTGGAGTACAAGGATATTTTTGCTAGGGATTCTTATGACTGTGGTACTACAGACTTGCACATTGCAAGAATATGAACAGATCCCAATGCACCACCTGTATTTGTCAAACAATAAAGACTTCCTTTAGCCTCATAGTATTCTCTTGCAGAAATCATAAGGAATTTGGATGAAAGAGGTATTATCAGACAGGTGCACAGCTCATATAATAATCCTATTCTAGGTGTTCTCAAGCCCAATGGACAATGGCGTTTGTGTGCTGATTTAAGACAGCTAAAATAACGAGTGTACATGTCTGGCTGGCCTGTACCATACATTGACCAGTACCTTGCACAGATGCATGGATCCAAAATATTCACTGCCATTGATTGTGCGCAGGGATATTGGACCATAAAGGTACATGAGGAGGACCAGTATAAGCTGGCATTCTCATTCCAAAAGGTCCAGTATGCATTTCAAAGACTTCCTTTTGGATACATAAATTCTGGACATGAATTTGCTGTATTCATGCATAAGGCTATGCCTGATGCACTGGGAAGGGGGACCTTATCTTATGTTGACAATGATTTGATCAAAAGCACAGACTTTGAAAAACACATTGCAGAGCTTAAACACGTCCTCAGCCAACTTAAAAGGGCAGGTGTCAAATTATCCCTACAGAAAGCTCAATGGTGCTGCACTCGTTTAAACTTCTTGGGACATGAAGTTACTTCTGAAGGACTAAATCCTCATTAGAAAATGGTGGAAGCTATAGTAATTTCTAAAAACCCAACTAACTTAAAGGAATTGAGATCATTCCTGGGTATGACAAATTATTCTCGCAAATTCATTGATAATTATTCAGAGTTAGCTAAACCACTACTACTTCTAAAGAAGAATGTGAAATTGCACTGGAGTGAGTCTCAAGAGACAGCCATAAAAGAGCTGAAAAGAAAACTCACCCAAGCACCTTGCTTAGCGTACCCTCAAGGTGGTAAACCTTTCTTCTTAGAGATAGGTTACACAGATGTAAGCATGAGTGCTGTTTTATACCAAAAGCATGATAATTTAAGCAAAGCCATTGCTTATGCGAGAAAAACTCTATCCCCAGTAGAAATAAAATTTAGCAATTGCGAAAAAGCCCTTTTATCTACTATATGGGCTCTACAAAATTTCTGCAGCTATATACAGGGCGAGAACATTATTGTAGAAACTCTCTCCTTACAAGGCTGGCCATTAGAAATTTGCTATAAGCAGAATAAAAAGAATCCAGTCGCATAGAAACTTGCTGAGCTTCACAACTGTACTGCTAGAGATCCTGGGGAAGAATTATCAGAAGATGATTTCCTGGAGGAACAATTGCTATCCCCATATAAAATGTACAATGAGGACAGTTGTCAAACATTACCTTGGGCGTATGTTGATGGTTGTTCTTACCATGCCACTGCTGATAATGAGCGCAGATTAGTCGTTGGCATTGGTATAACCTGGGCAACTGGATTCTCAAATATATCTATAGGTTTTAACATTGGGCCAAGATGCAGTCAAGTTGCAGAACTCACTGCTGTTCTCAAAACCATTGAAATGGCTATTGAACATGGTATACATGAATTTGTGATCATAACTGACTCAAATTATGTGCGTGACAGTTTTGTTGAATAACTGCCAACTTGGAAAAGAAATGGCATGCAGAAAAGCAATAACAAACCAGTCAAGCATTGCAAGTTGTTCTGCGAGATTGATAATCTGGTGGTATCTAATGATTTAACCATACACTGGAAAAATACCAAGGGTCATTCCAGGGTTCTAGGCCCAGATAAAGAAGGCAATGATCTAGCAGATTCATTTGCCAAACAGGGAGCCATAACTGGAGAACTCCTAAATATTGACCACTTGATGGGTGCAATTCAGGTAGAATTCAGGTAGAAGCCATTACCAGAAACCAGGCAAAACAACAGAGTGAGCCTAACTTGGTGCAATGGAGTCAGGATTCTCCTAGCAAGTACCTGATCACTAGTCAAAAAGAAGATTGTAGGCATCTTCTATAAACACATAGAAGATCCTGAAAGCAACCCCATCTCAAAAGATGACTGTATTGGCAAAGAAGATCTTAGAATCTTAATAAAATCCAGAACACAATTCAAGTTACAGGATGGTTTGTTAATTAGAACCTGCAAAACTGGCATTAAGCAATGGGTAGTACCCACCAAGTTCAGAGGACTAATGCTTCAACATGCCCATGATGCTCCCACATCTGGTCATCGTGGTGCCAAGCTCACATATGAAATATTACATGATTACGCTTTTTGGCCACACATGTTGAAAGATGTTCAAACCTACTGTCAAGGGTGTTTAATCTGCCCACATTTCCAACCCACTGCACCAACGCATAGAACACCATTACAGAAAAGGGGGATGGTAATGACATGGTCAGATATACAAATTGATTTTAGTGGTCCAGTAACAAGGTCATCAAGAGGTAACAAATACATGTTAACAGTGACATACCTGTTCACTAAATGGGTAGAGTGCATCAGTGCACCTAACAATAGTGCTGAAACATGCGCAGCATTGCTCATCAACCATGTGTTTTCCAGATTTGGTTTACCCCAAAGAATCTATTCAGATTGGGGAACCCACTTCACTAGCGAAGTGATGACAGAAATGTGGAAAATACTAGGGGTAAAAAGAAAGCTTTATATTGCTTATAGAGCTGCCTCAAGTGGTGGTGTAGAGTGTTACAACCAGTCCATAGTGAAAATCCTCAAAAAGTCTGTGAGTGAAACGGGTAAAACTACCTCTAGTCCTAATGGCATTAAGAACAACTCCAAGTAGTGCTACCAAGATGTCACCTTTTGAACTGATGACTGGTAGAAGAATGGTTCTACCTCAGCATCTGCTGTACCGTACATCAGACCAAAACTTGATAAACGCTGCCAATACAAATCAATGCGTACTAAGAAAGCACCTGCAATATGCCTTTGCATTTGCTCAAAGGAATTTTGAAAGAGCCTCAACTGCCACTAAAACCTATTATGATTTCAAGACGTCCAAAAAGGAATATGAAATAAATGATAAAGTTTATCTTTATAACTTTGGAAGAGATCAGGTTAGGGAGAAGAACTTTCTTCCATCATGGAAAGGTCCTTTTGTCATTACTGTCATTACAAAATATCTCCAGTGGCCTATAAAATATGGATCCCCAAAAATGAAAGTTTCATAGATAAATGGGTCCATATCAATCAATTGCAGGCATGTCATCCTAGGTCCCAACTACACGTCATAGAGGGAGAATGAAGTGTCATATCCCCAAATGAAATAAAGACATACTGTAGTTAAAATATGCCTAACTGAAAAACATGAAGGCTCAAAAATGATGGATTCTCTGCATGAGAGACTGTCTATAATGCATACAATCAACATCCTCACCAAATAACATTGACTTTGAGCCAATTTGAATACATGTGTCCTACATCAATTTAAAATTGGAAGGGGGACTTATGTCAAGGTATATGTAAGGTTAATATATATATATATATATATATATATATATATATATTTTTTTTTTTAAGGTTAATAAATATATATATATATATATATATATATATAATCAGATATCTGACTGGTCAGTAGAAAATGATTGATTTCATTCAGAAAAACTGACTTCAATCATGTTTAGTTCTCCCCCACTAAGCATGTAAAGTTATTCTAAACACACAAGTGAGGACAATAGAGCATTTGGTTTAATTAAAATTTAACAACCATTTCAGGAGACCATATGTGTGACTGTTTGGAAATGTGAGATAAAATCTCTTACCCCTCACAAATGTTGCATAAGTGTCTGACCTAGGCGAGACATGTTGTGAGAAAGTAACCTTGCACGTTTCAAATGCAAATAACCCCTGCTGTGTGGCTCTGACACTTAGATACATGTAATGCAGACACTACGTCTTGGGGGTATGCAAGCACTGAACCATGGAATCAAAAATAAAAACATTTTTTTTATTCTCTCTGTTTTCCAGAAATCTAATGAAAATTATAAGAGCGACTGAGTTAATGAGATATCTGGATGAATGAATATATCACAGTGTGTGATCTGCTGGATTTTTGTATGGTTTTGAACACTGCATAGAAATTATTGTGTGTGTATATATATATATATACAGGGAGTGCAGAATTATTAGGCAAATGAGTATTTTGACCACATCATCCTCTTTATGCACGTTGTCTTACTCCAAGCTGTATAGGCTCGAAAGCCTACTACCAATTAAGCATATTAGGTGATGTGCATCTCTGTAATGAGAAGGGGTGTGGTCTAATGACATCAACACCCTATATCAGGTGTGCATAATTATTAGGCAACTCCTTTCCTTTGGCAAAATGGGTCAAAAGAAGGACTTGACAGGCTCAGAAAAGTCAAAAATAGTGAGATATCTTGTAGAGGGATGCAGCACTCTTAAAATTGCAAAGCTTCTGAAGCCTGATCATCGAACAATCAAGCGTTTCATTCAAAATAGTCAACAGGGTCGCAATAAGCGTGTGGAAAAACCAAGGCGCAAAATAACTGCCCATGAACTGAGAAAAGTCAAGCGTGCAGCTGCCAAGATGCCACTTGCCACCAGTTTGGCCATATTTCAGAGCTGTAACATCACTGGAGTGCCCAAAAGCACAAGGTGTGCAATACTCAGAGACATGGCAAAGGTTAGAAAGGCTGAAAGACGACCACCACTGAACAAGACACACAAGCTGAAACGTCAAGACTGGGCCAAGAAATATCTCAAGACTGATTTTTCTAAGGTTTTATGGACTGTTGAAATGAGAGTGAGTCTTGATGGGCCAGATGGATGGGCCCGTGGCTGGATTGGTAAAGGGCAGAGAGCTCCAGTCCGACTCAGACGCCAGCAAGGTGGAGGTGGAGTACTGGTTTGGGCTGGTATCATCAAAGATGAGCTTGTGGGGCCTTTTCAGGTTGAGGATGGCGACAATCTCAACTCCCAGTCCTACTGCCAGTTTCTGGAAGACACCTTCTTCAAGCAGTGGTACAGGAAGAAGTCTGCATCCTTCAAGAAAAACATGATTTTCATGCAGGACAATGCTCCATCACACGCGTCCAAGTACTCCACAGCGTGGCTGGCAAGAAAGGGTATAAAAGAAGAAAATCTAATGACATGGCCTCCTTGTTCACCTGATCTGAACCCCATTGAGAACCTGTGGTCCATCATCAAATGTGAGATTTACAAGGAGGGAAAACAGTACACCTCTCTGAACAGTGTCTGGGAGGCTGTGGTTGCTGCTGCACGCAATGTTGATGGTGAACAGATCAAAACACTGACAGAATACATGGGTGGCAGGCTTTTGAGTGTCCTTGCAAAGAAAGGTGGCTATATTGGTCACTGATTTGTTTTTGTTTTGTTTTTGAAAGTCGGAAATGTATATTTGTGAATGTTGAGATGTTATATTGGTTTCACTGGTAAAAATAAATAATTGAAATGGGTATATATTTGTTTTTTGTTAAGTTGCCTAATAATTATGCACAGTAATAGTCACCTGCACACACAGATATCCCCCTAAAATAGCTATAACTAAAAACAAACTAAAAACTACTTCCAAAACTATTCAGCTTTGATATTAATTAGTTTTTTGGGTTCATTGAGAACATGGTTGTTGTTCAATAATAAAATGAATCCTCAAAAATACAACTTGCCTAATAATTCTGCACTCCCTGTATGTATATATATATGTGATGTGGTCAAAATACTCATTTGCCTTATAATTCTGCACTCCCTGTACATATATATATTTTATTTTTTTAAAGCATTAAATATCTTAGCCTCTGTGTCTTTAAAGAATATAAATAGATATTTGTGGACCTAAAAAAAGAAGAGATTAATGACACTGTTTTGATTTCATGTGGACCATGGGAAAATTCATGCAGGCAGAACTTGTTGGAGATATAGAACAGGCTGTATCTGTGTAAATGCATGTATAACAGATGTATAAATGCCATTAATTTCAAAATAATTAGCTGTATTGATTTGATTAAATATAGTATAATGCTAAAGGCACATGATAGTTCAAAATAATCAGAAAATTGATATGATGCTGCTCCATCTATAATTAATATTGTGAGACATTAATACAAGAAATTATGGCAGTTATTACATATTTTAAAGAAATATTTTCTTTCACGGTTAGAAATGTTCAAATGAATCTGTGTGTATTGTCATGCTGCCCCCTGGTGCTGCGATGCGAGAACTACAGCCAGAAGGCTTTTGGGCTGTTTAAAAATGAAATTTCAAAGGGCCAATCTGAGACAAGGTTTCCGTTTGGGCGTTTCCAACCTCACCAGTGATTGAAAGCTTATATAAGTAATGCAAGAGAAATAAAGAGGACAAACAGATTGTGCTAAGCAAACTTGTAATTGGTTGCTGGGCTTGAGATACCATTTACTCTTTCAAAGCTAATCTACCTTTTCTCATTGATTGCAATATATATACTTATTGGTATTCTGAGGTGAGATAATTCCTGTTAAGGAATACTGGATATCGATTGGCGTTCATCTTGGTAATGTATTAAGAGATTACTGTAGCAAATAAATTTAAGGAGTAGCTTGGATTTTAAGCTACTATTTCATAGCCTGTGAATTGTTAAATATATAACTTTAATGCTAAATTGTTTTTATCTGTGCAAAACATAGAACATATATATATATATATATATAAATATCTCTTAGAATTGATTTTAATTATAAGTAACTGTTTACAGTAAAAAATATATATATTTTAGTATCCTAATTATAATTTTGTTAGAGCAAAGCGTGGTTAAATAACTGAGTGTATTGCTTGAATGTTAGCAGCTAAATATCTTAGAATCTCATTGTGTTAAGTGAATGAAAGGCTATTTGTAAATAAGGTTGGTTTTAAAGGTAAACTTTTCTGGGCTTTGTAAGAAGTATAACATATCTTAATAATTTTAACATGTATAAAATTGTCAAATTCTGGTATTACAAACATATTCCAATATGCTCATAGATATTAACTAATAAAAAGAATTCAGATATTTATATTAATTAAATGGTTTCTAGTAGATGCATATTGATTAAGGGTTGATATTTTTAAAGGATAATTATTAAATACATTGTATTATAACCCTGCCATAGGCTGATATATTATTTGGAGAGCACTACTGAAGATTTTTATAAATATACTGACATGCGTTATGAGTGAAAAAGCAGCGTTATGGCACTTCTTCACTACCACTGCTTTTACGAGTCATGTAGGTATAGTTGTACCGCACACTTTTTTGGCTGTGGCGCAATGTAACTACCACACTTTTTAAAAAGTCCTTTTTCAATGGAACTTCCACAGCGCCGGTACTACGAGTTTGCCTGTCCGGCCAAAAAGTGAGCGGTACAGTCCATAACTACAAGATCCGTACCGTAAACTGAAAGTCAGTAGTTATGGGTTTTACGCTACAAAGCTGTACCATAAAACTCATAACTTAAGTGTCACAAAGTACACTAACACCCATAAACTACCTATTAACCCCTAAACCGAGGCCCTCCCGCATTGCAAACACTTAAACCAAATTATTTACTCCAATCTGCCGCTCCGGACATTGCCGCAACTATTATTATTAACCCCTAATCTGCTGCCCCCAATGTTGCCGCCACTATACTAAAGTTATTAACCCCTAAACCTCTGGCCTCCCACATCACTAACACTAAATAAATATATTAACCCCTAACACTAAGTCTAACCCTAACCCTAACACCCCTAACTTTAATATAATTAAAATAAATCTAAATAAAACCTACTATTATTACCTAAATAATACCTATTAAAGACTAAATACGTACCTGTAAAATAAACCCTACGCTAGTTACAATATAACTAATATTTATATTGTATCTAGCTTATGTTTCATTTTTATTTCACAGCTAAGTTTGTATTTATTTTAACTAGGTAGAATAGTTAGTAAATAGTTATTAACCATTTACTATCTGCTTAGTTAAAATAAATACAAATTTAACTGTAAAATAAAACCTAACCTGTCTTACAGTAAAACCTAACATTACACTAAAATTAAATAAATTACATTAACTAAATACAATTAACTAAATTACAAAAAAATATTAAACACTAAATTACACAAAATAAAAAAGAAATTGTCAAATATTTAAACTAATTTCACCTAATCTAATAGCCCTATCAAAATAAAAAAGATCCCCCCAAAATAAAAAAAACTCTAGCCTAAACTAAACTGCCAATAGCCCTTAAAAGAAATCAGCTCTTTTACCTGTTACCCACACAACCAAAACCCCCAAATAAAATCCTATCTAAAAAAACCTAAGCTCCCCATTGCCCTAAATGGGCATTTGGATGGGTATTGCCCTTAAATAGGCATTTAGCTTTTTTAATTGCCCAAATCCCTAATCTAAAAATAAAACCCACCCAATAAATTCTTAATAAAACCTAACACTAACCCCCGAAGATCCACTTACAGTTTTTGAAGACCGGACATCCATCCTCATCATGCCGGGAGAAGTCTTTATCCAAGTGGGCAGAAGTCCTCAACGAAGCCGGGAGTAGTCTTCATCCAACCAGCAAGAAGTTGTCCTCCTGGAGGGCAGAAGTCTTCATCCAGATGGCATCTTCTATCTTCATCCTTTCTGACACCGAGCGGCTCTATGTTCAAGACATCCGGCACGGAGCATCCTCTTCTTTCGAATCCTCTTGAAGAATGAAGTTTCCTTTAAATGACGTCATACAAGATGGCATCCCTTGAATTCCGATTGGCCAATCAGAATTAAAGGGTAAAAAATCCTTTTGGCTGATGCAATCAGCCAATAGGATTGAGCTTCAATCCTATTGGCTGATCCAATCAGCCAATAGGAGTGAGCTTGCATTCTTTTGTCTGATTGGAACTAACTAGTAAATAGTTAATACCTATTTACTAACTAGTCTACCTAGATAAAATAAATACAAACTTACCTGTGAAATAAAAATAAAACCTAAGCTAGCTACATTGTAAATATTAGTTATATTTTAGCAATCTTAGGGTTTATTTTATAGGTAAGTATTTAGTTTTAAATAGGAACTATTTAGTCAATAATAGTAATTTTTATTTAGATTTATTTTAATTATATTAAAGTTAGGGGTGTTAGGGTTAGGGTTAGACTTAGGTTTAGGGGTTAATATATTTATTTAGTGTTAGTGATGAGGGAGGAAGGCCAGATATTTAGGGGTTAACAACTTTAGTATAGTGACAGCGGCGACATTGGGGGCAGCAGATTAGGGGTTAATGAATTTATGTAGGTGGCAGCGACATTGGGGACGGCAGATTAGGGGTTAATAAGTGTAGGTAGGTGACGGCGATGTCGGGGTTGGCAGATTAGGGATTAATAAGTGTAATGTAGGTGTCGGCGATGTCAGGGGCAGCAGATTAGGGGTGTTTAGACTCAGGGTTTATGTTAGGGTGTTAGGTGTAAACATAAATTGTCTTTCCCAATATAAATGAATGGGGCTGTGTTACAGTGCTTAACACTCCTTTATTGCAGGTGTTAGGCTTTTTTTTTAGCCAGCTCTCCCCATTGATGTCTATGGGGAAATTGTGCATGAGCACGTAAAACCAGTTAAAAGCAGCGCTGGTATTTGTGTGCGGTATGGAGCTCAACGCTGCCATATTGCCCGCTAACACCAGCTTTTTGCAAACCTGTAATAGCAGCGCTATTAAAGGTAAGCAGTGGAAATAACTTGCAAGTTCTTACCGCTCATAACGCAAAACTCGTAATCTGGCTGATTGTTAATTATTACAATTTATTAAAAACGATTGTTCTTGTTTTCAGGTATTTAAGTAGAAAGGGCTCCAAACTATATATACATATGTAAATATGTGTATACATGTTTATATATGTGTTTATATGTATATATATGTGTATATACATATATACACATATAAACATACATACATGTATACACATGCGTATACTTTCAACTTGTAATATGCGTGCAAGTCAGCAAGGGGGGGGGGGGATACTTCAATATCATGCTAAGATTAGAACATAACTTGTAATCTAGCCCCGTATTGCTCAGTTAATATTGGTCTGAAAAATATTGTTTTAATAATTTATCATAGAGATATGTTATGTTTAAAATTAAAAATATATAAGTTAATAAAATGATAAGAAAGACTGTGATAAACAGTCATAAGAAGAACGTAGCATGTTTTTCTATTTTATATATACATATTACCATTTTTTTAAAATTAGACTTAAGGCAATATCAAACAAACTATTTAAAAAACACAGCTATGTAAAATTAATTAATAAATTTTTTTTCTCAAAATGTTATGCTGTATTTAAAATATGTGAATACAATTATGTTTCTGACAATGTCATGTTATAAAAAGAAAAAAAAATGCATTAAAGTTTAAGAATATATATTATACTGAACAGGCGGACAGACATCGCCGCAATTCAACCCGATCGAGTACGATCGGGTTGACACCCTATGCTGGTGGCCGATTGGCCGTGATTCTGGAGGGGGCGACGTTGCACCAGCAGCTTTTGTGAGATGCTGGTGCAATGCTGAATACGGAGAGCGTATTGCTCTCTGTATTCAGCGAGGTCTGGCGGACCTGATCCATACTGTCGGATCAGGTCCGCCAGACTTTGATAAATAGAGGCCCATCTGTTTGCAAAGTATTGAGTGTAAAACAATTTTACTTGTTTTCTGTATTAATAGGCTTCCTTCTATCCCCTCCCCTTGACAGGGGGGCATGATCAATCAGCCAAAATCTCAGGTCTTTAACACTGTATCCAAAGTCAAGTGCATTGCAACCTGTTGGCCTTTTCTTTTGTCCTGGATTGCTGATCTGTAGTTTTTCCTACATAAAACTTCCTCGAACTGCTGTTTAACAAGTATATTAAATATTTAGTGGTGCATGTAAAAAATGAAAAAAAAGCTAACTGTATTTTCTATTAGTGTCAGGATAAATGACACATCTATAGTCAGCATCCATTGACAATGTAGAGCATGATGTTTTTTTGACTATAACAACCTTTTAACGAAATGATGTTTAAAATAAACATTAAAAAAGTCAAACAACAGTATGTCATTATGGCATATAGATATTAGCTGCAGATGTACTTTTCTATAACTTAAAAGGACATTAAACTTTTTTTTATTTTATGATTCAGATAGAGCATAGAATTTTAAACAACTTTCCAATTTACTACAATTATCTAATTTACTTCATTCTCTTGGTATCCTTTGTTGAAAAGTATATCTAGATAGGCTCAAGAGCTTGGAGCTACCTGCTGATTGGAGGCTTAACTTGTAACATTGGCTTACAAATGTTTTCAGCTAGTTCCCAGGAGTGCATTGAGACTTCTTTAATAGACAATACCAATATATCGAAGAAAAATAAATCACAGACTAACAGAATAAGCCAATAGAATGACAGCTGCTTAAATCCTATTGGCCGAATTGAACAGCCAATAGGATTTTAGCAGCCCTAATTCCTATTGGCTGATTAAAAAATTTCAGCCAATAGGAATAAAAGGGACGCCATCTTGAATTGCGTCCCTTGCATTGAAGATTCAGTGTACATCGGCGACCGTATGAAGAGGATGCTCTGCGGCGGATATCTTCAGGATGGACCCGCTCCCCTCCAGCTAGATGAAGATCGAAGAGGCCGCCTGGATGAAGACTTCTTGCTGCATGAATGATGACTTTGCCGGCTGGATGAAGATAGAAGGGGCCGTCTGGATGAAGATTTCTTGCAGAATGGATGGTTACTTTGCCGGCTGGATGAAGATCCTTCAAGCAGGACTTCTACAACTGTAAGTGAATTGTCGGTGGTTAGTGTTAGGTAATTTTAAGGTTTTTTTGTGTGGTTTTTTTTTAGTTTAGGGTCTGGGCAGTAAAAGAGATAAATGCCCTTTCAGGGCAATGGTTAGCTTAGGTTTTTTTAGATTTTTTTGTGGGTTGGAGGGGTGGGAGTTTGTAATGTTAGTGGGTCTTTGTAATTTGTTTTCACTAAAAGAACTGTTATCTTTAGGGCAATGCCCTACAAAAGGCCCTTTTAAGGGCCATTGGTAGTTTATTCTAGATTAGGTTTTTTTTTATTTTGGGGTGTTTTGTTTTTATGTTTATTAGAATAGGAATCATTTTTTAATTTTTGATAATTTGTTTGTTATTTTGTTTAATGTATTTTTTTAGGATGTGTTATTTTTGTAGCAAAAGAGCTGTTTACCTTAGGGCAATGCCCTACAAAAGGCCCTTTTAAGGCCCCCCTAAAAGGCCCTTTTAAGGCCCCCCTAAAAGGCCCTTTTAAGGGCCCTTGGTAGTTTGGGGGGGTGGGGGTTTGTATAGTGTTAGGGGGTGTTTGTTTTCTTTTTTGTAGCAAAAAAGCTCTTTAACTCACAGCAATGCCCTACAAAAGGCCCTTTTAAGGGCCCTTGGTAGTTTATTCTAGAGTAGGGTTTTTTATTTTGGGGTGGGTTTTTATTTAAGGGTATTAGAATAGAATTAAAGGGACATAAAACCCAATTTTTTTCTTTCGTGATTTAGATAGAACATCAAACATATTTTCTTCATTTTCTTGTTATCCTTATTTGAAAAACAGAAATGTAAGCTCAAGAGTGTGCACGTGTCTGCAGCACTATATAGCAGCAGTTTTGCAACAATGTTATACATTAGCAGGAGCACTAGATGGCAGCACTATTTCCTGTAATTTAGAGCTTCAGGCATGTGCACTAGTGATGTTGCAAACCTAAAAAATTGGGTTTGCGAATGGCGAACGCGAACTTCCACAAAAGTTTGCGAACAGGCGAACCGGGCGAACTGCCATAGACTTCAATAGGCATGCAAATTTTAAAACCCACAGGGACTCTTTCTAGCCACAATGGTGATAGAAAAGTTGTTTCAAGTGCACTAACACCTGGACTGTGGCATGCCGGAGAGGGATCCATGGCAAAACTCCTATTTAAAATTACATAGTTGATGCAGAGTCTGGTTTTAATCCATAAAGGGCATAAATCACCTAACATTCCTAAATTGTTTGGAATAACGGGCTTTAAAACATCAGGTATGATGTTGTATCGATCAGGTAGTGTAAGGGTTACGCCCGCTTCACAGTGCGCAGTGTAAGTGATATACCTGCCCTGACCATGCTTTGCAGACCAGGTATCAGTGGTCAGATGGACCCTTGCCCCAACACTGTGTGCCAGACATGCAATTATAGCAGACTTATATGGCTTTGGCGTTGCTTTTTGGTAATTAGAAGGCTGCTAAATGCCACTGCACACCACACATGTTTTATGCCCAGCAGTGAAGGGGTTAATTAGGGAGCATATAGGCAGCTTGTAGAGTTAATTTTAGCTTAAGTGTAGTGTAGTAGACAACCCAAAGTATTGATCTAGGCCCATTTTGGTATATTTCATGCCACCATTTCACCTGCTAAATGCGATCAAATAAAAAAAAATTGTTCACTTTTTCACAAACTTTAGGTTTCTCACAGAAATTATTTACAAACAACTTATGCAATTATGGCACAAATGGTTGTAAATGCTTCTCTGGGATCCCCTTTGTTCAGAAATAGCAGACTTATATGGCTTTAGCGTTGCTTTTTGGCAATTAGAAGGCTGCTAAATTCCACTGCGCACCACACGTGTTTTATGCCCAGCAGTGAAGGGGTTAATTAGGGAGCATGTAGGCAGCTTGTAGAGTTAATTTTAGCTTAAGTGTAGTGTAGTAGACAACCCAAAGTATTGATCTAGGCCCATTTTGGTATATTTAATGCCACCATTTCACCGCCAAATGCGATCAAATTTAAAAAAAACATATTTTTTTTTTGCAATTTTAGGTTTCTCACTGAAATTATTTACAAACAGCTTGTGCAATTATAGCACAAATGTTTGTAAATGCTTCTCTGGGATATATATATATATATATAGCAGACATATATGACTTTGGCATTGCTTTCTGGTAATTTGAAGGCCGCTAAATGCTGCTGCGCACCACACGTTAATTATGCCCAGCAGTGAAGGGGTTAAATTAGGTAGCTTGTATGGAGCTTGCAGGGTTAATTTTAGCTTTAGTGTAGAGATCAGCCTCCCACCTGATACATCAGACCCCCTGATCCCTCCCAAACAGCTCCCTTCCCTCCTCCACCCCACAATTGTCCCCGCCATCTTAAGTACTGGCAGAAAGTCTGCCAGTACTAAAATAAAAGGTTTTTTTTAAAAAAATTAAATTTTTTTTTAGCATATTTACATGCTGTGGTGTAGCATCCCCCCTTAGCCCCCAACCTCCCTGACCCCCCCAAAACAGCTCTCTAACCCTCCCCATCTGCCTTATTGGCGGCCATCTTGAGTACTGGCAGCTGTCTGCTATTATTTCACAGTCAAAAAAGTGTTGTTTTTTTTAAATGTACACTACTGTTACACCAGATATGAGTGGTGGCACTGGGCAAGTGGGCACAGTATACGCTGTGAGCCTGACACACACGATGGCAGGCAGGCAACTGCAATTAGATTACACAGGAAAAAAATTCAAAAAATCAGACTGATGTTCTAGCCCTAAAAAGGGCTTTTTGGGGTGCTGTCCTTACAGCAGAGATCAGATGAGTCCTTCAGGACTGTAGTGGACACTGAATACACTAGCCTAGCTATTGATTTCCCTATTAAATCAGCAGCAGCTACACTGTCCCTCCTCTCACTAAGAATGCAGCTTCCAAATGAATCTAAAATGGATGCTGTCCAGGAGGTGGGAGGGTCTGGGAGGGAGGGTCTGCTGCTGATTGGCTGTAATGTGTCTTCTGACTGTGAGGTACAGGGTCAAAGTTTACTCAATGATGACGAATAGGGGGCGGACCGAACATCGCATATGTTCGCCCGCCGCGGCGAACGCGAACAAGCTATGTTTGCCGGGAACTATCACTAATGTGCACGCTACCTACCTAGGTATCTCTTCATCAAAGAATAACATGAGAATTAAATAAATTTAATAATAGATGGAAATTGGAACCTTTTTAAAAATTGTATTCTCTATCTGAACATGAAAGAAATATTTTTGGTTTAATGTCCCTTTAATCTTTATTTTTTTGGATAATTTCGGCTTTTTTAATGATAGTTTATTTTTTATTTTTTGTAATGGTAGGTTTTAGTGTAAGGCAGGTTAGGTTTTATTTCACAGGTAAGTTTGTATTTATTTTAACTAGGTAGTTAGTAAATAGTTAATAACTATTTACTAACTAGTCTAGCTAGTTAAAATAAATACAAACTTACCTGTGAAATAAAAAAAAACAGAAGCTAGCTACAATATAACTATTAGTTACATTGTAGCTATCTTAGGTTTTACTTCACAGGTAAGTATGTATTTAGTTTTAAATAGGAATAATTTTGTTAATAATTTTTTATTTTAATTTATATTTAATTTAATTATGTTAAAGTTATGGAGGGATAAGTTTAGGGGTTAATATAGTTTAATTTAGCTTGTTGTGATATGGGGGGTTGGCGGTTTAGGGGTTAATAGGTTTATTTAGTTAATAATTGTAAATTTAATTTAGCTATATTTTTATTATGTTAAAGTTAGGGGGTTTTAGGGTTAGGTTTAGGGTTGTGGGCGTGTCTATGTGGGCGAGTCAGCTAGACGCATTAGGGACCGCATTACAGAACACAAAAGCAACATAAGATGTAAGGTTCTTACTGCCCCTGTTGCCCATCATTTTATTTCTGCCGGCCATCAAGTTAATCAACTTAGGTTCCAGGTAATTGAGCAAATCCAAACCTGCAGACAGGGGGCAATAGAGAACTATTGCTGAATTAAAGAGAAACGTTTTGGATTTTTAAACTTGATAACTTGGAACCTAAGGGGATGAATAGAGAAATTGATAGGACACTGTTTTATTGAGTAATATATAATTCTGCAATATTTTCAAATTAATTATGTATATATTTTTTTTTCATTTTTAGATTTAATTGAAACCAGTCCCATTATATATAATGGAGTGGATCCTGCAGTGGCTGTCTGTAGAAGCAACATAAGTATACTTGTTAAAATGCTTTGCTGTTAGAATAGTCATGTTTTGATTTTTTCTTTCTTGCTGCATATGTAAACTGTTTAGAGATGACAAATGACATATCAGAAATATTATAAATATACAGTTCCTTGATTTTTTTTTTTTCCAGTGAACATGGGTGTTGTGTACATAATAAGTAGAATATAAGTTTATATATTTGCAATAATTATCTTAAGATGCCTCTTAGCTGTTTTTTAATCTTTCTAACTACACACTTTGCAACACAAGAGGGCGCTATATCTATCTGTTTGATACTATTCAGAGTGTAAGGGTTAAAATCCCAGGAACTTGCCTATAAAATCAGGTGTGTGGTGATTGTTTTTATATCACATGATTAAGGGGCACTGGCCCCGAAACGTGTGGTGTTGTCTGTTCCTGTTATGCTACAACAATAAAATGTAAGATTTAAAGCAGAACTCTCTGTTTGCTGCATTATATTTGATATTTACAAGCTGGGCAGTAGCTTGTGTTTGCTCTCCTTCTGGGTTCCAGTGCTGGATACAATTTCATGTATCTTGCTAGGTTTAGGGTTACGTTAGGGTTAGGTTTAGGTGTTAATATAATTTAATTTAGCTTGTTGCGATGTTGGGGGCTGACGGTTTAGGGGTTAATAAATGTAGTATAGTGGTGGCGATATCGTGAGCGGCAGATTAGGGGTTAATAACTTTATTTAGGTAGTGGTGATATCAGGAGTGGCAGATTAGGGATTAATAACTGTAGGCAGTTGTCAGTGATGTTGGGGGCAGCAGATTAGGGGTGTTAAGTTGTAGGGTTTATGTTAGGGTGTTAGGTTTAAATAGTATTTTTATTTCCCCGTTGACATCAATGGGGCTGCGTTACGGAACTTTGTTTCCATGATCGCAGGGTGTTAGCTTTTTTTTTTTCCCGGGTCTCCCAATTTATGTCTATGGGGAAATCGTGCACGAGCAGATCTCAGCAGTGCTATGATTGTATGCGGTATGGAGCTCAACGCAACCATATCACATGCAAAAGGTGAATGTTTGAAAACTTGTAATGGCAGCGCTATAGGAAAGTAAATAACATAACTTTTGTTGCATTCGTTAATTTCTCTATAGTGCTCAAAACTCGTAATCTAGGTGAGTATTATTTAAATCCTGTGGAGCAAGTTAACTGTTCTAACTTCATTGTGTCTATAATGAGCAATGCATTATATGCCTATAAAAAGATAGTTATTAGTCATCATATAAAATATACTCATTATATTCATATTACTAAAAAAAATGAAAATATGAATTGTTTAATTTGTGTTTGAGAAAAGCTATTTAATTTAAGTAAAAAATACCTAATCAGAGGCCAAACTATTTTTTTCTGATCAATTATAAGAGCTTTAATAGACAATTCCAGAATAAATAATATTGTAGCGTTGAGCAATCTGTACTGTACTTATCTATTTAAAAACTTTAATTTCTCACATAAACAGTAACGCTTACTATTTTTTTCCTTTTTTTACAAAGGACCAATGGCACTACAGATTAATAAATTATACAGGAAGTGCAGAATTATTAGGCAAGTTGTATTTTTGAGGATTAATTTTTATTATTGAACAACAACCATGTTCTCAATGAACCCAAAAAACTCATTAATATCAAAGCTGAATAGTTTTGGAAGTAGTTTTTAGTTTGTTTTTAGTTATAGCTATTTTAGGGGGATATCTGTGTGTGCAGGTGACTATTACTGTGCATAATTATTAGGCAACTTAACAAAAAACAAATATATACCCATTTCAATTATTTATTTTTACCAGTGAAACCAATATAACATCTCAACATTCACAAATATACATTTCTGACATTCAAAAACAAAACAAAAACAAATCAGTGACCAATATAGCCACCTTTCTTTGCAAGAACACTCAAAAGCCTGCCATCCATGGATTCTGTCAGTGTTTTGATCTGTTCACCATCAACATTGCGTGCAGCAGCAACCACAGCCTCCCAGACACTGTTCAGAGAGGTGTACTGTTTTCCCTCCTTGTAAATCTCACATTTGATGATGGACCACAGGTTCTCAATGGGGTTCAGATCCGGTGAACAAGGAGGCCATGTCATTAGATTTTCTTCTTTTATACCCTTTCTTGCCAGCCACGCTGTGGAGTACTTGGACGCGTGTGATGGAGCATTGTTCTGCATGAAAATCATGTTTTTCTTGAAGGATGCAGACTTCTTCCTGTACCACTGCTTGAAGAAGGTGTCTTCCAGAAACTGGCAGTAGGACTGGGAGTTGAGCTTGACTCCATCCTCAACCCGAAAAGGCCCCACAAGCTCATCTTTGATGATACCAGCCCAAACCAGTACTCCACCTCCACCTTGCTGGCGTCTGAGTCGGACTGGAGCTCTCTGCCCTTTACCAATCCAGCCACGGGCCCATCCATCTGGCCCATCAAGACTCACTCTCATTTCATCAGTCCATAAAACCTTAGAAAAATCAGTCTTGAGATATTTCTTGGCCCAGTCTTGACGTTTCAGCTTGTGTGTCTTGTTCAGTGGTGGTCGTCTTTCAGCCTTTCTTACCCTGGCCATGTCTCTGAGTATTGCACACCTTGTGCTTTTGGGCACTCCAGTGATGTTGCAGCTCTGAAATATGGCCAAACTGGTGGCAAGTGGCATCTTGGAAGCTGCACGCTTGACTTTTCTCAGTTCATGGGCAGTTATTTTGCGCCTTGGTTTTTCCACACGCTTATTGCGACCCTGTTGACTATTTTGAATGAAACGCTTGATTGTTCAATGATCACGCTTCAGAAGCTTTGCAATTTTAAGAGTGCTGCATCCCTCTGCAAGATATCTCACTATTTTTGACTTTTCTGAGCCTGTCAAGTCCTTCTTTTGACCCATTTTGCCAAAGGAAAGGAAGTTGCCTAATAATTATGCACACCTGATATAGGGTGTTGATGTCATTAGACCACACCCCTTCTCATTACAGAGATGCACATCACCTAATATGCTTAATTGGTAGTAGGCTTTCGAGCCTATACAGCTTGGAGTAAGACAACATGCATAAAGAGGATGATGTGGTCAAAATACTCATTTGCCTAATAATTCTGCACTCCCTGTAAACCCATAACCATATGCATACCATTACTGTGTTTGGGTTGAATTGATTGGTAGTGGTGCTCTGTATTAAAATGTGCACGTTTTGAGGACCAACCAGGAAGCACAAACCACCTGGGTAAGAATACACTTAATATCACTCATGAGTTTTAAAGAACATATAACCACACATAGATGAGTATTTAGCAATGGTTCACAAGGGGGTTGTGTGCTGGAGAGAAGTTAAAAATTAACTTTTATTGCAACCACAAATAAAAGAAAACAGGGAAATGAAAAATAAACATATTAAAAACACTCATAGAAAGGGCTGTTAAATGCCAACAAAAAGATGTGTGGATTAGCGGTAAGTGGGCAGTTAGAACGCTATAGCTAAACCTCTATGTAAGTAACCCAAGAGGGTTAGTAAAATGATGCTCACTTTAACCCCTTAATGACAACTGACGTACCAGGTACGTCATGCAAAAACTAACAGTTAATGACAATGGACGTACCTGGTACATCACTTGTCTAACAGAGTGCTGGAAGCGATCACAAATGCTTCCAGCAGCTCTGAGGGTATTACAGTGATGCCTCAATATAGAGGCATTCTGCAATACCACTTTACAAGCCTCCGATGCAGAGAGAGCCACTCTGTGGCCCTCTCTGTACCGGTAGCGATGGTGCCAGTGTCCGCCGGTGCAAGGGTGCGTGCGCAATGCACATGCGCGTGCACAAGGGGTGAGTGTGCACGTGTGCGCATTAGCCACACTGACACCAATGAATGAGGGCAGAAAGGGATTAAATGGTAAAAAAATGTTTTTAAATATAAAAGGATCTGGGAGGGGCAGTGGGTGGGGGTATTGTGGGGGGGCTGCTACACTACAGAAATAGTTTTTAAGTTAAAAATAAGATAAAAATACTTTTTGGGGGATTTTTGTGGCCAAACTGGGTACTGGCAGACAGCTGCCAGTAACCAAGATGGCGGTACATAGGTAGGGGAGAGGGTTAGAGAGCTGGAGGGGGGATCAGGGAGGTTGGGGCTAAGGCAGGGGTCCATCACAGCTAAAATATTTTATTATTTTTATTTAAAAAAAAAAAAAAATCTTTTATTTAGTACTGGCAGACTTTCTGCCAGTACTTAAGATGGTGGGAACAATTGTGGGGTGGGGGAGGGAAGAGAGCTGTTTGGGAGGGATCAGGGGGTGGGATGTGTCAGATGGGAGGCTGATCTCTAAAATTAACCCTGCAAGCTCCCTACAAGCTACCTAATTTAACCCCTTCACTGCTGGGCATAGTTAACGTGTGGTGCGCAGCAGCATTTAGCGGCCTTCTAATTACCAAAAAGCAATGCCAAAGCCATATAAGTCTGCTATTTCTGAACAAAGGGGATCCCAGAGAAGCTTTTACAACAATTGCCATAATAGCACAAGCTGTTTGTAAATAATTTCAGTGAGAAACCTAAAATTGTGAAAAATGTAAAGTTTTTTTTTTATTTGCTCGCATTTGGCGGTGAAATGGTGGCATAAAATATACCAAAATGGGCCTAGATCAATTCTTGGGGTTGTCTACTACATTACACTAAAGCTAAAATTAACCCTACAACCTCCCTACAAGCTCCCTAATTAACCCCTTCACTCCTGGGCATAAAACACGTGTGGTGCGCAGCGGCATTTAGCAGCCTTCTAATTACCAAAAAGCAACCCCAAAGCCATATAAGTCTGCTATTTCTGAAAAAAAGGGGATCCCAGAGAAGCATTTACAACGATTTGTGCCATAATTGCAGAAGCTGTTTGTAAACAATTTCAGTGGGAAACCTAAAGTTTGTGACAAATTTTGTGAAAAAGTGAACTTTTTTTTTATCGCATTTGGCGGTGAAATGGTGGCATAAAATATACCAAAATGGGCCTAGATCAATACTTTGGGTTGTCTTCTAACAAAAAATATATACATGTCAAGGGATATTCAGGTATTCCTGACAGATGTCAGGGTTCCAATGTAACTAGCGCTAATTTTGAAAAAAAGTGGTTTGTAAATAGCGAAGTGCTACTCGTATTTATTGCCCCATAAATTGCAAAAAAAAAAGCAAAGAACGTGTAAACAGTGGGTATTTCTAAACTCAGAACAAAATTTAGAAACTATTTAGCATGGGTGTTTTTTGGTGATTGTAGATGTGTAACATATTTTGGGGGTCAAAGTTAGAAAAAGTGTGTTTTTTTCCATTTTTTCCTCATATTTTATAAATTTTTTTTTTGTAAATTATAAGACATGATGAAAATAATGGTATCTTTAGAAAGTCCATTTAATGGCGAGAAAAACGATATATAATATGTGTGGGTACAGTAAATGAATAAAAAATTACAGCTAAACACAAACACTGCAGAAATGTAAAAATAGCCATTGTCATTAAGGGTAAGAAAATTGAAAAATGGTCCGGTCATTAAGGGAAATGTCTTTTTTTATTTTTATTTTTTATTTTTATCCAGTCGTGTACAATGTTACAAGAAAAAAAAAAAGAGAACACGCGCTTTATCATTTATGCCACGCAGGGCCGAATGTCACATAAAGAACACTTAAACAATTGATTAGCATAGTTAAATACTTATTAGCAGTTTACAAGAGCTGTATACTTGTACACAATACTGGGTTTTCTAACGTTTTATACTCAAACCTAACATACTAACTCAAATACAAAACAAAACGGGACAAGAAGAGAAAAAAAAAAAAAAACTTTTCCCCCACTATCACCAGTATGGTCTCTAATATAAATTGCCATTCTCCTCTCAGATTAGCTTCTAGTATGAAGAGAGAATTTTTAAAAGGTTGGATAGCCAATTTCTGAGTCTCATGTTCTAGTGTCTTAATAAAGGGCCCCCATTTATTAATAAAGCCTTTAATACTATTTTCAAACTGTGCCTGTACTACCACTTGTTCTAGAAACAGCTGATGCACCATCCCGTTTTTGAATTCAGAAAATTTAGGTTCTTTACTGGATTGCCAATATTTAAGGATACGTTTTCTACCAATCAAGACTGCTGTATTCAATAATAGATAACTTAGACCTGCTATATCTTGGGTCAGTAAAAAGAATACTGTGTGTTTATCCACATGAAAGTAGTAACCCAAGGTCTTTGTGGCCCAGAATGAAATTTTCCCCCAAAATCTTTGAATCACTGGGCATGACCAGAAGAGATGGATCATGTCCGCTGCATAATAATTACATTTGTTACATACCGATTTACTACTCAATTTATCCCAACGAGCTTGCCAACCGGGTGTATAGTAGCATTGAAAGAGGGCCTTTAGTTTTTGTTCTCTAAAATATTCTCCTTTCATAGCTTTAGCCTCCATGATTCCTGAATTTTTCATTAAATCCAATTCAACTTGGTTTCTGCAGAATTTGACCCATTTTAAATCCAGATATCTCAGGTTGCTTTGTTCTTGGGACGTTAATAAAGCTTGATATGAGTGCGAAATAGAACATTTTCCTGCTTTATACAAGCTAATTATTTGTCTAAGTATATTATCCCAATCTATTAAGTTCATTTTCTTACATTGCTCAAAATAATGCCGCACTTGTTGAAAGGAGAAAAAAAGATGATTTGGCATATTGAACTCTCTTTTACAATCATCAAAGTTTATAATAGAATTGTCTTCTTTTTTCATAAGCTGTGAGATAGATTGCTTTACGTGTATTGGCTAATCTAGCCAAAAACCTACCTATTTTATTACCGTGTTGCATATATTGGCTGTTTCTCCTTAACTCACTCTGTGATTCTTTTAAGATATGCCAATTATTTCTTTGTTTTTTTAACCTCTAGGTACTCGTGCCAGTTACTATCACTACTATCCGTAATATATTTTTGATATTTATTATCTTGTTAGTGAGTTGAATCCTATTTAATTTTATTGTGTATGCAAGGATCTCTCCTCTTATTACTGTTTTAAAAGCATGCCAAATAATTTCAATGTTCAATACTGAGTCTTTATTGCTTTTATAATACACATTCCATTTATCACACAAAACTCTACGAAATTTTAAATTATTATATACATATAAAGGAAAGAAAAAACTGTTAGATGCTTTTGGCTTCATAAGTATCATAGATAATACAATTGGGGCATGGTCTGAGATTGTAATTGGTGTGATTTCTGCTTTTTTTGTTAAGGAGAATAGTTTGTTACTAATTAAAAACATATCAATACGTGACATAGATTTGTGTGCTTTAGACAAGCAGGTAAATTTATTCTAATAAATGTATTAACCCCTAAAGCTAAGTCTAACCCTAACACTAACACCCCCCTAAATTAAATATAATTTACATCTAACGAAATTAATTATCTCTTATTAAATAAATTATTCCTATTTAAAGCTAAATACTTACCTGTAAAATAAATCCTAATATAGCTACAATATAAATTATAATTACATTGTAGCTATTTTAGGATTAATATTTATTTTACAGGCAACTTTGTAATTATTTTAACCAGGTACAATAGCTATTAAATAGTTAAGAACTATTTAATAGCTACCTAGTTAAAATAATTACAAAATTACCTGTAAAATAAATCCTAACCTAAGTTGCAATTAAACCTAACACTATAATATCATTAAATTAATTAAATAAAATACCTATAATTACCTACAATTAAACCTAACACTACACTATCAATACATTAATTAAATACAATATCTACAAATAACTACAATGAAATAAACTAACTAAAGTACAAAAAATAAAAAAGAACTAAGTTGCAAAAAATAAAAAAATATTTACAAACATAAGAAAAATATTACAACAATTTTAAACTAATTACACCTACTCTAAGCCCCCTAATAAAATAACAAAGACCCCCAAAATAAAAAATGCCCTACCCTATTCTAAATTACTAAAGTTCAAAGCTCTTTTACCTTACCAGCCCTGAACAGGGCCCTTTGCGGGGCATGCCCCAAGAAGTTCAGCTCTTTTGCCTGTAAAAAAAAACATACAATGCCCCCCCCAACATTACAACCCACCACCCACATACCCCTAATCTAACCCAAACCCCCCTTAAATAAACCTAACACTAAGCCCCTGAAGATCATCCTACCTTGTCTTCACCTCACCAGGTATCATCGATCCGTCCTGGCTCCAAAATCTTCATCCAACCCAAGCAGGGGCTGGCGATCCATCATCCGGTGGCTGAAGAGGTCCAGAAGAGGCTCCAAAGTCTTCATCCTATCCGGGAAGAAGAGGCGATCCGGACCGGCAACCATCTTGATCCAAGCGGCATTTTCTATCTTCATCCGATGACGACCGGCTCCATCCTGAAGACCTCCACCGCGGACCCATCTTCTTCCGGCGACGTCCAACTGAAGAATGACGGTTCCTTTAAGGGACGTCATCCAAGATGACGTCCCTCAAATTCCAATTGGCTGATAGGATTCTATCAGCCAATCGGAATTAAGGTAGGAATATTCTGATTGGCTGATGTAATCAGCCAATCAGAATCAAGTTCAATCCGATTGGCTGATCCAATCAGCCAATCAGATTGAGCTCGCATTCTATTGGCTGATCGGAAGATGCCGCTTGGATCAAGATGGTTGCCGGTGTGGATCGCCTCTTCTTCCCGGATAGGATGAAGACTTTGGAGCCTCTTCTGGACCTCTTCAGCCACCGGATGATGGATCGCCAGCCCCCGCTTGGGTTGGATGAAGATTTTGGAGCCAGGACGGATCGGTGATACCTGGTGAGGTGAAGACAAGGTAGGATGATCTTCAGGGGCTTAGTGTTAGGTTTATTTAAGGGGGGTTTGGGTTAGATTAGGGGTATGTGGGTGGTGGGTTGTAATGTTGGGGGGGGTATTGTATGTTTTCTTTTACAGGCAAAAGAGCTGAACTTCTTGGGGCATGCCCCGCAAAGGGCCCTGTTCAGGGCTGGTAAGGTAAAAGAGCTTTGAACTTTAGTAATTTAGAATAGGGTAGGGTATTTTTTATTTTGGTGGTCTTTGTTATTTTATTAGGGGGCTTAGAGTAGGTGTAATTAGTTTAAAATTGTTGTAATATTTTTCTTATGTTTGTAAATATTTTTTTATTTTTTGTAACTTAGTTCTTTTTTATTTTTTGTACTTTAGTTAGTTTATTTCATTGTAGTTATTTGTAGGAATTGTATTTAATTTATTTATTGATAGTGTAGTGTTAGGTTTAATTGTAGGTAATTGTAGGTATTTGATTTAATTAATTTAATGATAGTATAGTGTTAGGTTTAATTTTAACTTAGGTTTTGATTTATTTTATAGGTAATTTTGTAATTATTTTAACTAGGTAACTATTAAATAGTTCTTAACTATTTAATAGCTATTGTACATGGTTAAAATAATTACAAAGTTGCCTGTAAAATAAATATTAATCCTAAAATAGCTACAATGTAATTATAATTTATATTGTAGCTATATTAGGATTTATTTTACAGGTAAGTATTTAGCTTTAAATAGGAATAATTTATTTAATAAGAGATAATTAATTTCGTTAGATGTAAATTATATTTAATTTAGGGGGGTGTTAGTGTTAGGGTTAGACTTAGCTTTAGGGGTTAATACATTTATTAGAATAGCGGTGAGCTCCAGTCGGCAGATTAGGGGTTAATAATTGAAGTTAGGTGTCGGCGATGTTAGGGAGGGCAGATTAGGGGTTATTACTATTTATTATAGGGTTAGTGAGGCGGATTAGGGGTTAATAACTTTATTATAGTAGCGCTCAGGTCCGCTCGGCAGATTAGGGGTTAATAAGTGTAGGCAGGTGGAGGCGACGTTGTGGGGGGCAGATTAGGGGTTAATAAATATAATATAGGGGTCGGCGATGTTAGGGCAGCAGATTAGGGGTACATAGGGATAATGTAAGTAGCGGCGGTTTACGGGGCGGCAGATTAGGGGTTAATAAGTGTAAGGTTAGGGGTGTTTAGACTCGGGGTACATGTTAGAGTGTTAGGTGCAGATGTAGGAAGTGTTTCCGCATAGCAAACAATGGGGCTGCGTTAGGAGCTGAACGCGGCTTTTTTGCAGGTGTTAGTTTTTTTTTCAGCTCAAACAGCCCCATTGTTTCCTATGGGGGGATCGTGCACGAGCACGTTTTTGAGGCTGGCCGCTTGCGTAAGCAACTCTGGTATCGAGAGTTGAAGCTGCGTTAAATATGCTCTACGCTCCTTTTTTGGAGCCTAACGCAGCCTTTATGTGGACTCTCAATACCAGAGTTATTTTTATGGTGCGGCCAGAAAAAAGCTGGCGTTAGCTTTTCGGGTCGTTACCGACAAAACTCCAAATCCAGCCGTAACTTTTTCCTGGAAATTCAAATATTTAATAATAATTGCTCTTGATCTATTCTTGTTATCTTCCTGGTTTCTTAGAGTCCCTATTCTGTGCGCTCTCTCTACTATAAAAGTACAATTAGGCTCCATGATGTTTAAAATGGACGGTAATTGTACAGACGCAAAATGGCTTAACTCTTTCTCAGATAATGATTCCGGGACCCCAATCACTCTTATGTTGTTCCTCCTTGACCTGTTCTACAAGTCTTCTACTTTTTCACTCAAGAATTTCAACTGTTTTTGAATATTTACCATATCTTTCTCTATATCCCTATCCTCTAAATCTGAGATGTGCTGTTCTGCTAAGCCAATTCTGGTTACCATATGCTTAATCTCTTGTGATAATGTATCTACACTAGTTTGAATTGCCTCAAATTTGGGTAAAAAAAGCTCACTTATCTGTTTCAATAATTCAGAACTATGGTTCTATGGCGCTCTCCTGCGGGAGTTCTTGGCTATTTTCGATACTACGCCTAGCTGTTCTTTTTTCTTGTTGCCTTTTTCCTGCCATGTTTACTGTTTTATTATTTAGAGGAGGGCATAGAAATGTATCCATAAAGAGAGATTATAAAGGAATTTAATCTCCTTTTTTTCCCTTTTTCCTTTCTGTTTTTTATCTTTTCCCTTTTTTCCCCTCTTTTTTATTATTATCTTTTTTTTTCCTTCTTTCCCTTTCATTTTCTTTTCCTTTTCCCTTTTTTATTTTTTTTCTCCTTTTAGCTTGGGAGCTTATTGCTGATGTCTAGACTGTAGGGATGAGACTATAAGGTATTTCTACCCAATTTCCAAACTTAAATCAATACTCTAGTTTATACCTTTTACACACAAAAAAAAAAGAGAGCTGTTATTGAGACATTTCAAGATCTGCCTAAATATCTTACCCACAAAAAGAGAAAATTATCTGACCAGGCCGAAAACTTATAAACTGATGTCTAGATGGAGGGAGGATACCTCAGAGAGAAAGCAAGAGGTAAAGAAAAAAAAAAAAACAGAGAAACAAAACAAAACAATACTCAAGTGAGGTCAGTCATGATGTTTCAAGTTCCAATATTGTTTAGGTTTCCCAAACTTTTCCTCCAAAGTGACAACCAAAAGGGGGAGGTCTAGACAAGGTTTTCTCTTTTCTTTAATATCCCCCGGCGATGGGATAGATTCTAAATTGCTTATAAATGTTATACCGCCATCCTCCACTTATTCAAAGTGAGAAGAGAGGAGAAAAGCAGACAAAATGTGTGTATCTACAGCTCACTATTGACCCAGATATTGATATTCCCAGGGTACTCACACATTCTGATGGCACTCTGTCATGCCTATTATTACGTGTTGGTTTCAGGAGGAGGGTGTCAGTTCAGGACTGGGCATCGGGCACACCTACCAGCTGGAAATCAGTACTTATCTGTTCAGGACGTCCAGGAGAATAGAGTTCAGACCACGCAGCTATGATTCCAAAAGCTATTCTGTTTATTACCAGTTGTTAGGCACTTTTATAGCCAAGAATTACAGCATATAGGTTTAACAAGTGACGTATTCATAATTACATCATTTCACATAGTATTTCTATAAGAACAAAGAAACTCATTTAAAATATAATTGGAAGAAAAGGAGTGTTAGGGAGTCATTTGTACAGAAATACCTAACTACAGATAAACAGTTTCTGGGCCTCCTAGCCCAGCACAAATCACAGCCGTTTGACATCTTGTAGAGATAACAATGCATCCAAGCACATCGTCAGGGTCATTCTCAGGGCTATTATATCTATGCAAGTCTCTCTAACATCAGCATATTTCTTACTACATAATAAACCACTATAATAAAAGATTCATTACCTAATATGGATGCCTAAGACAAAATGGCGGCGAAGAACAAGATGGCGCTAGTCATGCTAACAATAATTCCTAACATACCACTCTTTTATTCTAACAGAATAACACAAAAATAGACAGGCACAGAAAATTAGTAAAGCCTTTAACAACAATATAAGCTTAATACTATGGTAACAGGACTCTATGTGAGAATAATATACAGCAAAATATTCATATGTAGTGGCATAATTTTATAGGCTAATAGGGCACAATTTATCACTGCACATAGGTGCGGTCCCTCCAATACTCTCCATTCACCTCCCAGCATCCCCAAACTACTGGTCTATCTGCACAAAGACCCAACCAGCCCCCCATCTACCCCCAAACAATGCTGCATCTCTTATTTCTCCACCTGCATTGCTAGCAACCCCCAATATTTCCAACAGTTCCTTTCTCCACAGTAAAGCATGACATGGTAACAGCACAACTGTCTCTAGGTGGCCTCTGATCATTTTAAGAACAGCCTTTGTCCTCTTCACCTTCCTCAGACACTTTGCTATAATACAGTTCTCCAGCAGATCATTTGTAGTAGGGGTGCTTATCCAGTGTTCTTCCGCAGGGAGATGCTGGAACTCTGATGGTTTGTTCATGGGGTAGACAAGGCTGCCAGTGGATCCCCATGGCAAGCAGACACTCAAGTCACAGGGAGTCTATGAAGGAAACAGAAACAGCACAAGATGAGTACACACCCCAATACAATCACAATTATGTCCAAATAAAACTTCTTTCATCTTTTTTTGTAAGCTTCACAATTCCTTTAGCTTAACTCATCCTATGTAAACATTGTGGATATATAATACAAACTAAATACATTGATACTTTACAGAGAATAATTCACAGCTTCTCTATACAATTTAAATGATACTTCATGAATATTAAGCAAGTGAAAATGGCTAAACTTCATCAAGAGGCTGCATGGCTATATTAAAACTTATTCTAAGGCCTGCCCTGTAACAAAAATGAAAAATAAAACAGTCAATAAAAACATTTTCTCTCAAATGAATTTCTTTACACGGTTACTTTGAACTACTAGAAGTAAAATAACCTAGTGTCGCTTTATTCTGCACAGCTACTATCTATAATGTTTATAATTCTCCAACTATGATCTTAATAGTCAACAATCTCATCTGATATAAACATTTAATAGTTTACTAATTATTTTATGCAACCTAAATTCTCTCACACTCCTGTATAAGGAAAGAATACAATCATAACATCATTAAAAACTACAAAATCTCTTAAAGGTAAACACTTCTGTATGGTAAGATAAATCCTTTCTTTGACAAACATCTGGAATTACCAAATTCAAATTGCAAGTACCATACTAATTAATAAAAGGGAAACAAAATACATTTGTTTTCATAACATAGCTCCAATAAGAGCCATGGCATGTAGAAAATATACTATCAATATGACTATAATTATGCTACTCCCTAAACAAATATTGTCCTCATTATGTTCCACAGGGTGGAGGGTCTAAAATATTCTGATATATTTCAGCATTTTCTTTAAATTATAAAGGTGCAAACATATTTTCTATACTCAATGGGCCATTCAATAGGTTACAATACTGCAAAGTTTAAACTTACGCTTATCTAAAGGGTTACACTTTTCTGCAGACAAAACTATATGACTATAACTAATGTGATCAACAAAAAAATAACACCAATACAATAGCATACAAAACAAGAAATATAAGTACACGAGTTTAAACAATACTCCCCTAATTTAATTGGTTGACCCTGTAACAGCATAACAGGTCCTCCATATCCACCGGCAAGGCACAGTTCTGAGAATGATAGTCTTTATGTTCTGACGACACACATCAGAGGAGACAGTCATGGATTACCCAGAGTACAGTTCTGGGGCTGGTACCAGCATGCAAAGCAAAGAATGGATCCAAAGATAGTTCAGCAACTTTTACTGCAGTATGGTGGTTAAAACAAGCTTGACAAAAGGTATTTTATCTTCATCTTTTCTTTCTTTAAAGGTTTACTTGCATTCCATCTTTAATCTTTTGAAGAGTGCACTTATGGAATTTTATCTGTACAGATTTGACCTAAATATGGAAAAAACTCAAAAATAATTCAGTTAGTGTCTTTAATCTCTGGATACAGCTGCATGATCTCATCCTGCAAATACAAATATAGTGTTAAGAACCAAATAGTAAAATAAAACATTTTAGGCATCTGAAATATGAGAGCAAAACAAAACACAGAAAGACAATGAAGAGATAGAAGCTACCAGGGAGGGAAAAAGGAGTGGGGTATGAGTATACAGGCTACGACCGGGGTGGCCATCAAGGTAGATGATGTCCATGGCCAGATTCACAATGAAGGAAAGTTCTAGACAATCCTAGGGATGTAGTGCATCCTGCATAGGGATAAGACAGGGAAACTTAGGGCACAGCTGGTGGTTAGGCAATAACATTGTAAGACGAGATTCAAAACGTTTTAGGTTCACCTTCTTACCTAAAAACAATCACCCCTATCACATAAAGATACTCATTAATACTCATCAATACTTCCCCCTTGTTTGCGTGAAACATCCCATGTGGCACGCAAACACAACATAACAAGAAACTAAAAGACAAATTATGCACTCCACTCATGCATGCAGAATACAATTCTCAAATAGCAAGCAAAATCAAATACACCTCACTATTCAATATGCTATCCATAGAGCACGCTCCCATACGCAGTCCCGAAAAATAAAAACGCAACATTCTCTTAGAAAACTCTTAAACCAATTGTCCATTTTACAAAACAAAACATGAACAGCCGACACAAACTTTTAACAACCAGAATTTACCTGAAATTCAACACATATACTTACATTCACTGAAACACGGCACTGAAAAATCCTACATTCTAGCAAAACTCTACAAATAATTAAAATCCTATAACAACTTTCTATGTCCTAGATTTGCAAATTCTACCATGCACCGTTAAAGGGACATTTTAGTATAAATTAAACTTTCATTATTCAGATAGGACTTTTAATTTTAATCAACTTTCCAATTTACTTTTATCATCAAATTTTTCTCTTGGTATTCTTAGTTTAAACTAAATATAGGTAGGCTCATATGCTAATTTCTAAGCCTTTGAGGGCTGCCTCTTATCACAGGCTTTTTAAAATCTCTTTTCAACACAAAGAGACAAAATACATGTGGGCTATATAGATAACACTGTGTTCAGGCACAGGGGGTCATCCAAGATCCAGCACAAAACAATGCTAAATTTAAGACAATAGACCATAAACAGTCACAGTCATGTGACCAGGGAGCTGGAAGAAGGCCCCTAGACACAAGGCAACAACAGAGGCAAAAAGCATACCAATACAATTGTGTTGGCCATGCAACACTGGGGAATGGGTAATAAAGGGATTATCTATCTTTAAAACAATAACAATTATATGGTAGACCTTTAAGTCCCTTTAAGTAAATCAGGTGTGGCACAAATAATTTGTGAAAAGCTGCTAGAATCCAGTCTATACTTTTACATAACCAAAATTTTAATAACACAATTATTTGATTTAACTTTGTTTATAATTTGATATTCACCATTCTGCAGCTCTCTAGCCAAATGTAACAAATGTATATAACAAAAAAATAAAATAAGCTCGCTTCAAAAAATAATAATACAATTTCTCTTGTAAGGTGTATCCAGTCCATGGATCATCTATTACTTGTTGGATATTCTCCTTCCCAACAGGAAGTTGCAAGAGGATCACCCACAGCAGAGCTGCTATATAGCTCCTCCCCTAACTGCCATATCCAGTCATTCTCTTGCAACTCTCAACAAGCATGGAGGTAGTAAGAGGAAAGTGGTGAAATGTAGCTGTTATCTTGCTTCAATCAAAAGTTTGTTATTTTTAAATGGTACAGGAGTTGTACTATTTTGTCCCAGGCAGAAAAATAGAAGAATCTGCCTGTGATTTCTATGATCTTAGCAGGTTGTAACTAAGATCCATTGCTGTTCTCACACATGACTGAAGAGAGAGGTAACTTCAGCAGGGGAATGGCGTGCAGGTTATCCTGCTATGAGGTATGT